>NW_014542543.1:147834-183942 GCF_000741045.1 Vigna radiata var. radiata | reverse complement strand
CACGTTGATTGCAGCCAAGCGTCTCTCCAAAACCAAAAGAATAAGAGTGTCGGCTGCACCATCTCATCCAATAAAGAAAAGAAAATAGTTGTGTTATCATGAACCGTCACCGCTTCTGAAAAAAACAAAATCAACTCTCTTTTCTCTATAAACAAAATCACGTGCTCTCCAAAATGAAATCAGCGAGGAAAGACTAAAATGAATCACGCTTTCCTTAGGACATGACACCTCCAGCTCATGACCCGTGACCGTGAGCTAATTTCCTACCAAGCAATAACGTGCTGGAAATAAGTAAATATGAAACTCCTAATTGAATTAAGGGTGCTGGAATCAGAGAAATATCCAATGCTAAGGTGCTCCACAACAGCGTGTTTCTCCAGAAAAAGAAAAGACATGAAAGCACCGTGAGTTGCATTCTCCTTATTGCAACGCTTGCACAAAAATAAAAAATGGAAAAATGTTTCTTCATTCAACCAATGCCAATAATTGAAAACATTGTTTCAAAGAAAAAAGCCAACTCTGTAAAACGTTCCAGCCCAGGGTGAACCTGACGAGAGTAAAAAAAATGGTGCCCTCCAAAATCTGCCGAGCAGGTAAAGTATGTGGCTGCAGCTGCCTTAAGGCCGTGAGTCCTAGAAAATAAGGTGGGGTCCACCCAAAAATAAAAGGAAACCCTAGGTGCCAAGTGTACTACAATCTTTCGGCCCCTCATATTTTTAATGGCCCAATGTGCAAAAGTTTGTCCAAAAAAAGTTTGAGCATTTAAATTACAATATAACTAAATTTAAAATGTCTAATTGGAGAGTCTTGAATTTATTTGGTGTCCTACCTAACGTCCCAAAATGTATCTCCAAAATTTTCCCTGCAATAAATAATGCAATTAATTAGCTCAGAAAATTCAAATTAATTAAACTTAGAATTTTCGGTCGAATTAAGCACAACTAGCATAAATGGTAAAATACCGGACAATTAAGCACAATTCCCTGATTAATTCTAGAGCAATAAACTAAGTGAAATCAATAAAATATCGATTCATCAAAATAGACCACACTTAGTCTTTTGCACTCCTAGGCAAAATCAAGACGCAAATCAGGGAACAGTTCAACGGAATCAGGGAAGCGACACAGACTCAGCACACATAAAACAAAGACTGACAAGGAAAGAAACAAAATTACACAGTTCTTCAAGAAATCTGGACAAAGAAAGGAAGTGGACAGTATCCAAGACAGAATCAAGGAAAGCAGATACTCATGAAATTATCCAAGCAATTCCAAGCATGACAAAATGATCAGTCAGCTCAAGAGCTGAATCAAAAGTAACAGAACCTCACAGATGCACTATCATTGTATCTCTCAAGTGTCTAGGGTAAACAATTTTAACTCAATGCACTCAAGAAAGCAAACACAAACAGACTTGGCAAGCCTCTAAGATCAACACTCAAAACATATGCATGTTCAAATCAAAAGGTCTTTTATGGGTGAAATGGGGCCAAGGACAAGGGAGGATATAATATGGATGAGAAGCTACAAACCAAAAGAAATAGAGGAGAAATGGGGAACAAGTGAAATTATAGTCAAATAACACCCTAAACCCTCTAATTCAATCCTCTTCTTGACTCCATCATTCACACAATTTTTTTATTTTTCTCATTTTTCTTTATTTTTTTTTCTTTTTCTTTTTCTTCATCTTGTCTCTTTTCTTTTCTCTCTATCTAGGACACAACTCTAAGAGACAAGATACACAACATATTTACAAAAAAAAAATCAAGAAGAGGAACCAACTAGCCAATTCACTTAATCTCCCAAGAGACCACACTTATTCCCAAAACAATTCCAAAGCTCCAAAATTCCCTAAGGTTAAGGTAATCATGGTTTTTCACCTAGGGCTAGTGTATGAGCTTCAAAACAAAGAAATGGGGAAAGTATAAGCTCAAAAGGGGTTATCAAGGGACCACAACAAGGTAGGCTCATCTGGCTAGAGAGGCTCAACAACAAAACTGCCTTTATCACTTCCGAACATGCATATCAATCAAGAGTCATCAACAGAGTCAAGCCAAGGCATATGTGCAAGCAATCAAGAGATATATCACACATAAGAAAGAACATCAAATGGTTCAAATCTCACACAGGGTAATTCTGTCACAATCAAATCAACCTCTCAAACATCATAATCATGTTCCAAGCAGAGAAAAGAAGTAATTTCAAACCAATCAGAGTATCAATGAAGTGAAGGGAAAACTGACAACCTAAACAAAGTCCAGATATCAAGAGGAACAGGTAAAACTGTACACAAGACACAATAAAAACTACCTAGAAAACAAAAAAATTTATGCAGAAAACATAAAATAAAAATGAAAAATCAAAATCTCCCTCAATAGACCACACTTAAACTACACAGTGTCCTCAATGTGTCACAAGCATCAGATCAGAATTCAAAACAGTCAACAGATCATGGACAAGTGCAATAAAGGTGGGAAAGGGGGGAGAAGGGAAAAGAAAACTCCCTTGGTCATGGTGGCAGTTGCCAATTTTGGACTTTTAGGGAGAGGTCTTCCACCATTGGATTCAGCAAGGAAGTCTTGAGGAGGAACTGCTTCAGTCTCCAGATTTGATTAAGCAGGGAGATGTCCTCCACTGCCGGATCTAAGAAACAGTGATTGTTGATGACTGGGTTCAACTGGTGCCTATTGATCTTCAAACTGTTGTGTATATTGGCACCCTTATCTTCCACCGTGGGTGTGTGTTGGTCAAATTCATATGTACCTCCTGTAACATGGTTAGTGCAATATGGCTCCAAAGAAATGACATGCAGAGGTATAACACCCAATCCAAATGTAACAGGATGAAACTCAAATATACTCTCTAAACATGAATCAATTTCAAATTTAGAAACAATATCCACAACAGGCTCAGATTCATGTTCAGTGCATGGAGAACAAACATTCAAATGTGATATCAAACCGTGGTTCTCATCATGCAGAGAGGTAGAATTAAAGTCATGCTCATCAACAATATAATCATCAACATACCTATCATCATCATAGTCATCAACAACAGAATCAATCACAGGTATGTTTACCTCCACTTCCCTGAAAGTTGCTAGAGTGGTGGAAGGTGAAGCTGGTCTACCTATCTCAAAAGTATTGCTTATATCTGCTTGTTCCTCAACATTTTCATTAGACTCAAAGTTAGTATCAGCCATCATAAAGTTGGAAGCTGGTTGTATCACAAAATTGATTTCAACACAAATAGAGAAAGAACCAACTTCACAACTACATTTCAAAATTTCAGAAAACTGTGAAAGATCAAAATTCAATACTAAGTCTAAAGCATCTTCAGTTTTCACAGTATCTATATCAAAATCATCACTAACATGTGAATCTGCAGCAAAATCAAGAATATTTGAATGCATAAACAGCTCAGGCAAAGCAAGTGGAATTTCAAGTTTAGAGAAAACCTATGCTGATTCATGATTCATCTCACCAATAACAGTAGAATGAGCAACTACATCCTCAGGTGCAAGAAGGGAGGCATAGGACGGTGGGGAAGTAGATGGCGCAGTAGTAAGCTCATGACTTTGCTCCCCATCTCCAATGTGAATGACACTAAAATCATCTGGAAGCTGAACAGTCTGGAATGGTGATTCCTCTGTAACTTGATATTGTTCCTCAGTGAATTGCGCGACCATCTGCCCCCACAACTCATTCAATGTNGGCTCAAAAGAAGTACAAGATTTGGCAGACGCCTCTTGCTGTTGTTGTTGCCTCTGATTTTTCTACTGTGGCTTCCTGTTATTGTAGATTATTGGAGCATAAGCTTGAGGCGCATCAAGAGCAACAAGGTGCTGCAAAGAAGGACAGGCACCTGTATAGTGGTCACTAGAAGGACATATAGCACACAATCTTGCAACAAATGTAGATGGAGGTGCTTGTCTCTGGTTGGATGCCAGCTGTGTCGCTAAACTCAAAAGAGAATCAAGCTTGCTTTCCAAATTCCTATCAGCAGCGGATGAACACTAGGCAGGCTCATGAAATTGCAGCTGATGTGGTTCCTGTACTGGTGGAGCCATACAAGGAGTCTGGAATGATGGTTCTTGATATTGATTTCGTGAAGTACCATACCATCCCAAGTTAGGATCACTCCACCCAGGATCGTCGCTATAACCATACCGCATAGGGGAGAATTTGTCTAGAAACTAATGCTCAAGATCTTCCCAACTGGCAACGGATCCTGGAGTAAGACAACAACACCAATCCTTTGTTGCTCTATGTAATGAGTGCTCAAATGCCCTTAAGAACATGTCTTCATCCGGGACATTTGGAGGTTTCATTAAAGAGCATATGGGGTAGAACTCCTCCAAATGTCTATGTGGGCATTCACCTGCAAAACCATGAAACCTAGGCAACAAATGTATCAGTCCAATGTTGAAAACACAACGAATATCCTCCTCATCAAGTGGAAATGGCTCCCTAGGAGCACTCTCATGAGATGGAGGAGGAATCATATTGTTGTCAACATAGAAATAAGCTGGAGAACCATAACCAGAGGCACAGGCAAAAGAAACAATATGCACATAACCAGAATAGGTAGACATGTAGAAGAAAGGGGGAAAAAGAAGAATGCAATGAAAATATGCGACTAAAGTTACCTAAATGCAATACACATGATAACACACATACAAAAACGAACACACAAAACGGAACATCACACTCACAACACGAGACAAAACACAACACATACGAACACATAAAGACCTAAAACCGAACCGTTGGTCCTCGACAACGGCGCCAAAATTTGATGGGTGTCGCACCCCATGCAAATTTAATGTGCATAAAGAATGCAGTATAGTACTAGGAAGTGACTCCTAGGTCTTCTCTCAAGGACCAAATGTGGTTCGAAAATTAGGTCAGACATAAAGTGGGGGGGTTTTGAGAAAGTTTTGTGAATGCAGATGAATAAAATTAAAATACAGATGCAAACAGAAATGTAAACACAAATGTAAACAGGCACAGAAACAAAAATGTAAAAATGGAAATCAAATACAGAATGAAAACAGTTGGTCATTAACTCAATTACTATGCTTCCAATCACAGATTAATGACAAGTACACACTACTCTAATCCAAATCCAACACGAATCACCCAACTAAACGAAGGCTAATTCGGTTTTCAGAATTGCAAACTAAGCGAATGCAATGCACAAATTTAATCAGTCATCCACCGTTTAGTCTAAGCAACTAAGCGAAGAATTGACACCGATTAGGCAACTAAGCGTATACCTAATCTCAGGCAGACAACAGATTAAATATTGAGCAGAATGGTAATTAAAGTTCAAAAGTCTCAGGGAAGCAAAGTAACTTTATTAACAACCAACCCGAAATAATTTAAGCTAACATGACAACTAAATTAATACAATCAAACAGAACAAGTAACATAGTAACCTGAAACATTAAAGTGAACAATGAAATAGTTAAATATCTAAACGCAGGCGCTGCTTTTTAAATGCAAAGCTTAATCTAAAATATAAAATGCAATACTTAAACTAATCAATAATGCAAAATAAAGAAATCCCATGTGTGCCCTGCTGGACGAACGTACGCACCATCTTCAAGCCAAATTGAACATGAACCATTTCCTACAATTAAAATTAATGTGTTGTGTCATTCTAAAAAGAAATTAAATGTGCTTCTCCAAAAAGCATCATGAGTCGTGCACTCCACATCAATCACCGCTTGTGCTCTCCCAAGAGAGAATTGAATAAATTCTTTTCTCCCTGGCCGAGACCCATGTGCATCTAAGGCTAAGACGCTTGCTTCCAGCTAAAATGAATTGTGCTTAATATCAATTAAACGGAACGAGTGCTGCTGTGACCATGAGCCATGAGCTTCCGAAATCTCAAATTAAAAACTAATTAAACGAAAGTACTAGAATAAAATCTAATAAATAAATTGAACACGTAGCTGCAGCTGAACAAGTAAAATAAAAAGAAGAAAAACGCATCTTGGAATTTAAAGCAAGTTAAATACATCTCTTATCTATAGAAAAAGTCACGTTGATTGCAGCCAAGCGTCTCTCCAAAACCAAAAGAATAAGAGTGTCAGCTGCACCATCTCATCCAATAAAGAAATGAAAATAGTTGTGTTATCATGAACCGTCACCGCTTCTGAAAAAAACAAAATCAACTCTCTTTTCTCTCTAAAAAAAATCACGTGCTCTCCAAAATGAAGCTAGCTAGCAAAGACTAAAATGAATCACGCGTTCCTTAGGACATGACACCTCGTGCTCATGACCCGTGATTGTGAGCTAATTCCCTACCAAGTAGTAACATGCTCGAAATAACTAAATATGAAACTCCTAATTAAATTAAGGATGCTGGAATAAGAGAAATATCCAATGCCAAGGTGCTCCATAACAGCGTGTTTCTCCACAAAAAGAAAAGAAATGAAAGCACCATGAGTTACATTCTCCTTATTGCAGCGCTTGCACAAAAATAAAAAATGGAAAAGTGTTTCTTCATTCAACCAATGCCAATAATTCAAAACATTGTTTCAAAGAAAAAAGCCAACTTTGTAAAACGTTCCAGCCCAAGGTGAATCTACCTAGAGTAAAAAAATGGTGCCCACCAAAATCTGTCGAGAAGGTAAAGTTTGTGACTGCAACTGCCTTAAGGTCGTGAGTCCTACAAAATGAGGTGGGGTCCACCCAGAAATAAAAGGTAACCCTAGGTGCCAAGTGTCCTACAATCTTTGGGCCCCTCATATTTTTAATGGCCCAATGTGCAAAAGTTTTTCCAAAAAAAGTTTAAACAATTAAATTACAATATAACTAAATTTAAAATGTCTAATTAAATAGTCTTGAATTTATTTGGTATCCTTCCTAACGTCCCAAAATGTATCTTCAAAATTTTACCTACAATAAATAATGCAATTAATTAGCTCCGAAAATTCAAATTAATTAAAATTAGAATTTCCGGTCAAATTAAGCACAATTAGCAAAAACGGGAAAATACCGGACAATTAAGCACAATTCCCTGATTAATTCTAACCCAATAAACTAAGTGAAATCCATAAAATATCAACTCATCAGTGTGCCGCATTACGCTCTACTTAATACTTTTTTATATATAAGATTTTCTCAGCTTTGCAATTAATTATTGCACACCCTCATAAAACTTCCATAAAATTAAAAGAGTAAACAACAAACAAACCTAAATTATCAACTACATTCTTCAACAAAAAAATCATGTTGTCTTAATAAATGTATATTTTTATTCTAAGAAAGGTTGCTCCTTCTGGTTGTGTTAATGGTTTATGGATTAGTTTCAATAAATATGGCTTTCATCAAATATGTCTCATTATTTGTGATATTTGTGAGATTATAATCTTGAACTTTCATTAATATAAGTTTAAGTTTTATATGATTAATCGACTAGCTAATGTGATATTTCATATTATACTCTAGAGTAAATCCAAAGGTTTTAAAAATGAAAAAAATTGTTATTTTTCTAATTATATATTCTTATAAATAATATTATCTGCACATGTATAGTTATTGTAGATTGCTGGTAGATTGCTCCTGCTTTGATATATGAACTATTGTAAATGTGTAATAAGTGTATATTATAACATTGAACTTAAAGTTCTTAAAAAGAATATTTACAAAGTTCAAGTGAATAAAACATAATTAATATTGTGAAACTGGTTGGAGGAATATATGGTTATAATGAAAGCATGATATATAATTGTTTGTTACCATACACTGAATTTGATTAGAGTTTACGAGAGTTCTGATTTGTAGTTATGTTAGAATTATAGTTATGTTCAAATTATAATTATGTTTTCTATTTTTGGTTTTCTAGTGTTCAACACAACCCAATGATAATGATTATAAGATAGAATGAATTAACAAAGTTACTTTGCTTCCCTGAGACTTTTGAACTTTAATTGACATACTGCTGCTTTGATTTTGCTCAATATTTAATCTGTTGCCTGCCTGCGATTAGGAATACGCTTATTTGCCTAATCGGTGTCAATTCTTCGCTTAGTTGATTAGACTGTATGGTGGATGACTAATTAAATTTGTGCATTGCATTCGCTTAGTCTACAATTTTGAAGACCGAATTAGCCTTCGCTTAGTTGGGTGATTCGTGTTGGATTTGGATTAGAGTAGTGTGCACTTGTCGTTAATCTTTGATTGCAAGCATAGTAATTGAGTTAAAGACCAATCGTTTACATTCTTCATTTGATTCCATTTGTATTTACATCTGTGTTTGCATTTCTGTTTGCATCTGTGTTTCAATTTAATTCATCTGCATTCACAAACCTTTCACAACCCCCCCCCCACTTCGTGTTTGACCTAATTCTCGAACCACATTTGGTCCCTTGAGAGACGACCTAAGGATCACTTCCTAGTACTATATTGCATTCTTTTATGCTCATTAATTTTGCATGGGGTGCGACACCCATCAAAATTTTGGCGCCGTTGCCGGGGACCAACGGTTCAGTTTTAGGTCTTTTGTTGTGTTAGTGTGTGTTGTGTCTTGTCTTGTGTTGTGAGTGTGATGTTCTGTATTGTGTGTTGCATTTAGGTAGCTTTAGTTGCATATTTTCATTGCATTCTTCTTTTCCCCCTTCTTTCTACATGTCTATCAATTTTGATTTTGTGAGTACTGCTTCTTCTGCCTGTGCCTATGACTATGATTCTCCACCTGCATCTGACTCTGATATTGCTTCTCATGCATATTCTACTGATGTCTATGTTGAGAACAATACGGTTCCTCCTCCATCTCATGAGACTGATCCTAGGGATCCGTTTCCACTTGATGAGGAGGACATTCATTATGTTTTCAACACTGGACTGATACATGTGCTGCCTAGGTTTCATGGTTTTACAGGTGAATACCCATATAGACATTTGTAGGAGTTCTGCACCATATGCTCTTCAATGAAACCTCCAGATGTCCCGAATGAGGACATGTTCTTAAGGGCATTTGAGTACTCATTACACGAAGCAGCAAGGTATTGGATGTATTGTCTTCCTCCAGAATTCAAAACCAATTGCGAAGATCTTAAGCATCTGTTTTTGGAAAGATTCTACCCTTGATGAGTGGTTATTTCATGAACTATATTTAGTTTATTGCACTTAAATAAACCAAGGAATTGTGTTTAATTGTCTGTTATTTCCCCGTTTTCCGAATTTTGCTTAATTTGGTCGAAAATTCGTAATTGTGCTAATTTTGGTTTTTTGAGCTGATTAAGTGTATTTTGGTTGCAGGGAAATTTTGGGAAACATCATTTAGAGCATTAGGGATGGTGGCATGATCATTCAAGACTCAACATTTAGCCATTTCCATTTTAGTAAAGTTGTAATTTCGTTTTTCTAGAAACCTTAATTAGATTAAGTGCATTTGGGCCCTTTTGTGGCAAATTTTGTAGAAGCCCAATGTGTGGGACACTTGGCACCAAAACCCTAGGTTTTTAGGAGGTGGACCCCACCTATTTTAAGAGGGGGGACGGTATTTTGGTAGCAAAGGCTGAGACACTAAAAAACAACACTCATTCTACACTTTTGCTTTGGCTTTGCATGTATGAACTCTCTCTTGGGAGCTTTAGTGTGCCCTTTTCGTTTTTGAGCTTGAATGGACCAAGATCACGTTTTTCTTCTTTTATTGGTTGCAAAAATGCTTGTTCTTGCTTGATGGAATGAAGCTCTACCATTTCTCTCTTTAGATTTTCGTTTTGAAGGTTGAATGCTTGAGTTTGAAGCTTCTTCTTTGCTTTTTCATGGTGGTTTCTTTGGTGGAAGGGAGACCCATTGTCCATTTCGGTTTTCTCCTCATTTTGATGCAGTAATCTCATTTTTACTTTGAGTTTCTTGGATTGGAGGATGAAAATGGAGTTGTTGTCAAGTTTGGTAGTGAAAAAGGCTTAAGTTGGTGCATGGGTATTGTATTCTTNAGCCATTTTCTTCTAGCATTTTGTTTTTGATGTTGGGATACAAATTTTGAGCTGGACTTTGTGCTTGATGATGGTGGCTGGACGGTATTGCATAGGAAGCATAGGGGTTTGATTTTGTTTGGGTCAAAAAGTTGAAGAAAAGTGTGTTTTGAAGTTGGATTTATGAAGGTAGAACTTGGTTTTATTGTTCTTGAATCATTTTGGGTGTGATTTGATTGTATTTTCACTTGTTCCCCATTTCTCCTCTATTCTTTTTGGTTTGTAGCTTCTCATCCATATTTTATCCTCCCTTGTCCTTGGCCCCATTACATCCATAAAAGACCTTTTGATTTGAACATGCATATGCTTTGAGTGCTGATATTAGAGGCTTGCCAAGTCTGTTTGTGCTTATTTTCTTGAGTGCATTGAGTTGACATTGTTTACCTTAGACACTTGAGAGAAACACTGATAGTGTGCATCTGTGAGGTTCTGTTACTTTTGATTCATCTCTTGAGTTTATTGATCATTTTGTCAGGTCTTGAATTGCTTGAATGACTTCATGAGTATATGTTTTCTATGATCATTCTTTGTCCAGATTACTTGAGAACTGTGTAATTCTATTTCTTTCATTGTAAGTCTTTGTTTTCTGTCTGTTTAGTCTGTGTCACTTCCTGATGTCCTCAGAACTGTTCCCTGTTTTGCGTCTTGATTTTGCCTAGGAGTGCAAAAGACTAAGTGTGGTCTATTTTGATGCGTCAATATTTTATTGATTTCACTTAGTTTATTGTGCTAGAATTAATCACGGAATTGTGCTTAATTGTCCAGTATTTTCCCGTTTCTGCTATTTGTGCTTAATTTGACTGGAAATTTTAATTTTAATTAATTTGAATTTTCTGAGCTAATTATTTGCATTATTATTTTCAGGGAAGATTTCAGAAATATAATTTGGGACATTTGGAGAATAAATAAGAGGCAGCCACCACCCACTTGCAATTTATTTCCTTTGCATAACGATGTCATTGCAGCAAAAAATATGGAGCATGAATTGATTTAATTTGAGCTGAAAAGAAAAGCAATTGGGCCCAAAGGTGAAGGTTTATTTTTGATGTGTAATTAGAAGAAAAAAGTGCAAAACTTGAAGGTCCAATAAAGGAGATGCAAATGGGCTGAAAGAATTAAAAGAAAAAGAAGGAGAGTAAATTAAAAGGTTTTTTTTTTCTTGGCTTCGTTATTGGCTGCAAAAAGGGGACGTCCAAAAGCAAAATAGAAAGCATGTTGCGGTTAAGAAAAATTATATAATAGGCTGAATTCTATTGAAGTTGTCACGGCTTGGACTAGGGGGCTGCTGCCACGTCCAAGTGGGAGGTCTCCAATGAATTTAGCTGATTTAATGCAAAGTCCAACTGCCAGCTAAGATAATACTTTCATTATTTTTGGAAGCACTAAAGTGGCGCATTTCCTGATTCACGAAATTGGAGACTCACGGCCTGCACCTCCAAATGATTAAATCCAGCAGCTTGAGTGATTAAATTGGTGGGAGGAAATTGGAGACCCACGGCCCAATGAGCTGCAACACACATTCAGCGCTGCATACAACAAACATGTTACGGCCCCTGGGAATTATTTGCAGCCGACCACCAACCATTTAAAGAAAAAGAGAGTGTCACATTATCATTGAATTTTGGAGTGAAAAGGGCTGGACACGTCACGGCACAAGGGGGGCCATGGAGCAATGAATATTATGTAAGATACACACAACCCTAGGGGGATATACTCCTAGGACAACCGCCACCCTAGAGAGAGAGCTTTTCAACTGTTTTTGGCAGCACACACTTTTCATGAAGAACACCATGGAGGGCTACAGATAGGGAAGAAAGAGGGGAATGGAGGGTTATGGTTGAGAGCTGGATGGTTATTCCAGGGAGCACCACGCACACTTATTTCATTTTCTTTGGGAGAATATTTTTCATTTGGATTAGGCACTTGGCTACCATGTGCACCATAACTCCAAAGCTTTTCATTTAATGTTGATTGAAACCTTACTCACTCAATTTATTTGTTGTTCACGTGTTTTTGAATGGAGTTTAATCCCAATCATTTCATTTCCCCTGCACTTAATTGCCTCATGCCTTGGGGATTTTCTTTTTATTCCCGCTGCAGTGGCTTCAATATAATGCAATAAGGTGTCTTATTAGTTGTTTTATTAGTTGTTTAAGCTAGACAGGTTAGTCTATAATGTTCAAGACTATTAGCTATTCCATTTTCTTAGGATAGAATGCATAGATATTTAAATGTCTTAGGTTATCCAGTTTAATGACTTATTTCCCTTTTGTTTACTTTTCTATTTTCGTTCATTTTAATGTTGCTTGGTTTATTCGGTCATGATAATTTAATTCTGATGTTAGCTTAAATTAGTCGGGTTGGTTGTTAACAAAGTTACTTTGCTTCCCTGAGACTTTTGAATATCGAATTTAAGTATGAAAATAACGGTGTGTTTTAATATCGAATTTAAGTATGAAAATAACGGTTTTTAGACCGTTATCACTCACAACAAGTCATTACTAAATTCTTATTTTCATTGGAATCTTATCAAGATGCATGCATGATTTCAATACAATTCAGTTCACATGATCATATATTCTCCAACAGTTGTTTTACTTATGAATGACCCATTAACTAAGCAGAGATGTAAACATGGAATTCATCAATTCTCTCCAAGCAAGTGTTTCACTCAATCACTCAAGTGTTTAAGAGGGTACTCCATCTCTCTACTATTCACATGTCACTTGAAACAAAATTGCCATTCATCTAATACAATCAACATTCTCACATACAAATGCCATCACAAGGACTTTTTCAAAGCTTATAATGAGGCTGAGCTAACAAGAAAAATTGGTTTTTCTGGATCACAAAATCCTTGAGTCAAGAGAGCTATTTTACCATTCAAAGTTCAAGCACAAACTTTCTTCTTAACAAATTGTCACTCATTCCCAACTCTTTCCCTTTCCTTTTATTTTTACATTGAGCTCATCCTTCATGCTTTTTCTTTTCTTCTTTTTCTTTTCTCGTGCTTTTTCTCTTATTCAACACTCGAGCTCAATGCCTTTCTTTTGCCTTTAAAATTCCTCCAAACAACCCCAAACTTGAACCTTTTCAATACCATACGATTATTCTCAACCCAACTCAAGGTAAATATTTTTCAAAGCAAGGGTTTTCATCTGTTTAAGGCTAAGGTTCAAAAAGGGTATAACACATAATTCCAATCACTTCAGGCGAAAATTTGGCTAAGGGCTTCCAAAAATGGCCTTGATCATATTACATAAACATATAATTCAATCAAGTGTAAAGACTCAGGCAATATCATTCATGCTTCCATATGAACGGCACAATTATCAATGAACACTTTGGAGCTCAAAACATCACACAACTATGCTTCCTCACACATCATTCATACACCCTGCTTAGCATCAAAACCACAATCATAAATCATCACACATCTGTTCAACAAGCTAGTGAACCATTCACCTGTATATCAGCATGCAAAAGAATCTCAATCATCATCCACATGCAATCATCATCAAATAAACTCATAATGCAATAACATTATGTCAAACCATAGTCAGAAATAGTGTACAAGCCAAGCATAGACATCAAAAATAAAATTCAACCTATTCTAAAAAGAATCAAAGTACAAAAGAACTACTCTGCATGCTGTGTAGGTGCATCCTCCTGCTGGACTGCTCCTCTCCTAGGACGTCTCCTAGGAACTGCTTCAACTGCCTCATCTCCTCCATAGAACGGACGATAATAAGAGGCATCTATGGTCGTCCTAGGCCTCTCATATGGTGGAACATAAGTGTCCACCCTAGCTGCTGGCACAAAAAGGTAATCAGGGACGGATGTCCCAATGGCATTGATAACGGTCTAAAAACCGTTATTTTCATACTTAAATTTGATAGTAAAACACACCCTTTGTGGCTTAGAATGAGCTTTAAATCAAGTAAAACACTTAGTTGAGTCTCTTGAGAGTCAAAAGTTGGTTTTAGAGATATTATGCTTGTTTTGCAGGGTTTTTAGATGAAATAAAGATGGAAGTGATGTAAGGTGGACTTAGACCCATGAAAGAAGGAGAAAAATGATCAAAAGAAGGGTCAAGCAAGCCGCTGAGCGCCAGAATGGTCCGCTGAGCGCTCAGAGCGATTAGAGGGAAACCGCTCAGTGGCGAAACTGACCGCTGAGCGGTCAGAGCGGCTAGAGGCAAACCGCTGAGCGGTCAAATTAGGCTGCTGGGCGGTTGTTTGTTTTTTTAGATAGATTTTGTAAATCTTTCTGTTATCTATCTGTTATCTTTTTGGGCTTATATATAGCCCCGCTACGAATTAGAAGGGGATTCTTTTGGCAGAGAGAATGTCCAGAGCTATTCCACACACCTTGGAGGAGGTTCCTTGGATGCTTAGGCTCCATTCAACCAAGTTTAGGGTTATTTCTTCCATTCTTTCATTATTTTCATCTAGTTTCACCATGATTATGGTGAACTAAACCCCTTGTTGTTGGGGAACAATGTAATCTTTTGAAACTCTCATATATATGGAAATTCTTATTTACTTCATATGCTTGTCATATACTTATTTATCAATTGGTGGGTTCTCATCTACACTCAATGCTTTTATTGTTTAACTCATTCAGTAAATGTTGTTTGTCTTCATCGATATGGGGACGTACGGTAATGTCATGAACTGGTGGGAAATTCCTTGATTATGCCAATATCGCCTAGGGGTAGGGGTACGACGGTCAATTGTATTTGCTTCAAAACGCATTGCATTATTAGTTACTAGGGGAGGCTAGGGATAGATAGTCGGTAATTAGTAATAGGCTCTTTTCACCAAGGAATTGGGTTAAGGGTAATTAAGAAAGTATGCATGTCAATTAGATAAATAAGCGAGTTAAATAACAAGAGTAGATATATGAGAGTGGATAAGATGAAATTGTAAACCCCAACAACACCATTCATCCATAGTTTCTCAAAACCAATTGAATCAATTGCATTGCATGTTTATTTTTGTTCTTTGCATACAACCACTATATATATTCTTTTCTCAAGTCTTACGCGATTAGGTTACATGAAAGTTAAGGCCTAAGAGTCCTTTGGGAAAACGATTCTCGGACTTACCCGTTTATATTACTTGATAACGATCTGGTACACTTGCTAGGGACTTAACAAGTTTTTGGCGCCGTTGCCGGGGACTCGTGGTTTAACTTATCTAGTAGTGTAAACTGATTAAGTTTGACTTGATTGTATATATTTTTTTTATCTTTTTATCTTTTTATGTTTTTTTTTATAAAATATAAAAAAGTGCTACTAGGGTTTGTGTTTCTTGTGTATGCAACAGGAGACAAGACATAATAGGAGCAAGAAAAATACGCAACCTCTTCTTGAAGGCTTAAGTGAAACAAGAGGGAGAAGGAGAGTCAGACGCCCATCTAGGGATTTGTTTCCTTCACCTGACAGATTACTATCACCTTCACCATATGGAAGAACAAAGGAGATGGCTGAAAGAACTCCTCCATGATGCACTCTTGCAGACCAATCAGATACGGTTGGCCCTTTCCATTTTAGCAGCATAGTCATGCCTACGGATCAAACGACCAACAAGGTGATGAATCCAGCACTTATACACCTGGTGCATAGTAAACAGTTTCATGGCCTGTCAAATGAGAATCCCTATGACCATTTGACAGCATTAAGTGAAATATGCAATACAGTGAAGATTGCAGGTATATCAGATGAAAAAGTAAGGCTTAGCTTGTTTCCTTTCTCATTGGAAGGCAATGCTAAGACGTGGCTCAATTCCTTTCCTAAAGGAAGATTTACAACTTGGGAAGTTATGGCTAGAACATTTGTCAACAAATATTTTCCACAATATAAAGTTACTCAAGGAAAGCTAGAGATCTCATCATTTAAACAAGGCATGGAAGAATCTCTAAGTCACGCATGGGAGCGATTCAAAGGACTACTCAGGAAAACACCAGTTCACGGATTTGACAAGAACATCATTGTTCTTGCCTACCTTGGTGGACTGAATATGCAGTCTAAGATGATGTTGGACGCCTCAGCTGGAGGTGATATCAAATAGAAGACTGAGGATGACGCCTATGACTTGATAGAGAGAATGGCAGCTAATGGTCAAGAAGCATATAGTGAAAGAGGCGCACCAACACAGTAGAGAGAAGTCTTGCACTTACTTGCAAATGATGCAATGCTAGCTCAAAATCATCTTTTGACCCAAAAGCTAGATACATTGACAAAGATCCTCTCACAACTTCTAAAGGAGCTTCGTAATGTTTCTCAAGCACATCAGCTATGTGATCTTTGTGGTGGAGACCATATTAATGGTCAATGTGCTATACCTGAGGAGATGCAGTAGGAAGCTAACTATATGGGTAACCAATACCAGTTTAGACAAGGGAATTTCAATCAAGGCAATCCTAGCCAGGGTTGGAAAAATCATCCAAGGATTGGTTAACAACAGAATAACCCATCCGGGCAACAAGGAAGCTTCAGGCAGCAACAACCTTTAACTATGTGGCAGTAGGTGGCACATTTGACAGAGGTTGTCCAAATTATGAGTAGAAGATTTGATGAATTCATAAAAGTCAATGATTCAAATCGCACCAGTGATCAAGGTACTATTAGGTCACTAGAGACACAACTTGGTCAACTGTCAAAGAGGATTGAAGTCACAGAGAAGAATCAAGCTAGGGTTAATACTGATGTTAATCCTAAGGAGGAATTTCGTGCTGTTGTAGTAAGCGAAAAAAGAAAAGTAGAGGAAGAAGTGATTGAGATTAGTTTGGTTAGAATGATGAGTTTGGTGAAGAAGAAAAAGAGGAATAGGGATTGGAAGAAGCTGAGAAAAGAAGGGATAGTCACAATGGGCAGATGAGAGAAATATTTAGACATGTGACTACAGTTCCTATGGAAGAAAGTCATCCTCAAATTCCTGTTTCTACAAAGAAAAGTAATTACATTGAAGAGGTGATAGACCTTGATGTAGAAGAGGAGGAATAGGAAGTATTTGTGCAGCCAAGAAAGGAACATCATCCACCAAAAATGAAGGATCCAGGATTAACTCTTCCTTGCGTGATAAATGGTGTGGATATAGGAAGAGCAATGATTGACTCTGGGTCTAGTATTAATTTAATGCCTTTAAGTTACTTAAAGAGAATTAAAGGGTTAGAGCTAAAACCAACAAACACTACTATAATAGTTGCAGATGGTTTCTGTAAAGAAAACAGCTGGTAAGGTGGAAGATGCAATTGTATGTATTGAGGAGTTGGAATTCTTGATTGATTTTGTAGTCGTGGACATGGAGATGAAGGAAGGATTCCATTAATTTTAGGAAGACCATTTATGAGAACTTCCAGAATGACAATGCGTATCCATGATGGAATAGTAACTTTGAAAGATCAAGAATTTGTGTTAATGTATAATTTCTCCAAAGGAAGGAATGTGAAAATAAAGTAGAGGGACAGACATAAGATGTTAAGAAGAGAAGTTGCACTAAAGGACAACATAACAAGTACTAATTCTAATAGTTGTAATGTTTTGCAGGTACCTGAAGAAAAGGAGGTTGACAAAGGAGGCACTATCCACATTGAACACTCACCACTTCCAATAGGAGCACAAGTTAGATTCAAGGACAAGAAGTGGCTTGTGATTAAGAATCGAGAAGATGGCAAGTTGGCATTAGGAAACCATTCACAAGAGCCATAAAGAGAGTGGATAGAAAGTCACTGATGCGTTGGGTTGATGAAGATCCCAACCAGGATGGAATGAATTGATTTTATCTAAATCCCACTTTGTATAAACATTTGTAGTTTTAGGGTATTTGATTTTGTACATTTATTTTATTTTTGAACACTTTTTGGGAAGTGATGAAGGTTGAAAAACAATTATTTTCATATGTCATTTTAGACATAATTATGCCCTTTACTACTTGGAATGAGCTTAGAATCAAGCAAAACTCAATAAATGAGTCTGTAGAAAGTCAAAAGTTGTTTTTAGCAATATTATGCTTGTTTTGCATTGTTTTGTGGCATTTCTGAGAAAATGAAGAATGGAGTTGAAGATAAAGGTCGTAGACTCAAGAAAAGAGAAGAAAAATGAAGATTTGGAGAGTCGACGCACTGCCCGGCGACAACTTACACCGTCGGGCAGTCCAGGGCGAGGAGTAGGCAGTGGCATTGGCGTTGGGCAGTTTCGAGGGAAACCGTCGGGCGGCACCTTACACCGCCGGGTGGTTCTGAGGCTTTTGGGAAACCGCCGGGCGACACACTTGAACCGTCGGGCGGTGGTCCGCTGGGCTTGGGCCTGTTTTCTATTGCGCCTCTCACCTATAAATACCCCTATTGCGAGTTCAGAGTCATTCTTTTGACAAGGGAGAACGGCCAAACCTAATTTTGCTCTCTGGAGAGGATCTCTTGGATACTTAGGCTCCTTTTCATCTTTTCTAGGGTTTGCTTTTCCATTCTTCTTCCATTTTTCATCTATTTCACCATGTCTATGGTGAACTAAACCCTATTGTTGTTAGGGGAAACAATGTAAGCTTTTGATACTCTCTTTTATTGAAACTCTTGATTATTTATATGGTTTCCATATGTTTTGATTGATTAATTGTTGGGTTCTCATCTGTGCTTAAGGCCTTTATCATTTAACTCATTTGATAACTGACTTTTGTCTTTATTGATACGGGGACGTACAGTAATGTCATGAACTGGTGAGTAATTCCTTGATTTTGCAATACCACCTAGGGATAGGGGTAGGATGATCAATTGCTTTTAACTTCTGCTTATAATGTTGTATTAATTGCTAGGGGAGGCTAAGGATAGCAAGCCAGTAATTATTATTAGGCTCTTTTCACCGAGGGATCGGGTTAAGGGTAGGCTAAGAAAGTTGCATGACAATTACTTAATCAAACTAATAATTCAAGAGGAGTAAATAAGAGAGTGTAGATAAGATGAATTTGTAAACCCCCAACAACTCCATTCATCCATTGTTTTCCTTTTGTTAATTGAATCAATCTCTATTGCATGTTAATATTTTCTCAAATCAACTTAATTATTTTTATTTTCAAGTCTTATTATTTTAATTCACGTGAACGAGAACGCCTTTCGAGTCTCTTGGGAAGAACGATATTGGGTTTTACCAATTATATTACTTGAACGATTTGGTACGCTTGCCAATCCGTCAACAAGTTTATGGCGTCGTTGCCAGGGACTCGAGGTTATTTTTCTAGTAGTGTGGATTAATTGAATTTGACTTGGTTGTAATTATTTTTTTTTCTTTAATTGCGTTTTATTTTATTTTTCTGTAAAAGTGCTTTTAGGGTGTGTTTCTTGTGTAAGCAAGAAACAATACATACTAGAAGCAGGAAAAACCAGCAACCTCTGTTACAAGGTCTACCAGACGAGAGGAGAAAGAGACGTTCTTCACGTGAGAGATATCTTCCTCCAGAAGCTATTTCGCAGTCTTCGCTTGAGACCTTTGCACCAGATCTTGAGGAGATAGTCAACCAACCGCCTCTTAGACGTACACTGGGGGACGCAACAAACGCAGTAGTCCCCTTGAACTTCAACAGCATTGCAGTTCCAGCTGATAACACAACCAGCATGGTGATGAGTCTAGCGCTCATCCAATTGGTCCAAAATAATCAATTCTATGGATTGTCGAATGAGAATCCTTATAAGCATTTGACTATCTTTGGTGAGATTTGCAATACTGTGAAGATAATTGGAGTGTCGGATGACAGCGTTAGACTCAGTTTGTTTCCTTTCTTTCTTGGAGGAAATGCAAAGGATTGGTTGCATTCTTTCCCCGAAGGAACTTTCAGGACTTGGGAAGCTGTGGTACATCAATTTGTTTCTAAATTCTTTCCTCCTATAAGGATCTGTCAAGGAAGGCTGGAGATTTCTGCATTTAAACAAGGAAGAGAAGAAACTTTTGGAAGGGCATGGAATAGATTTAAAGGCCTATTAAGAAAGACCCCAGTCCATGGGTTCGATAAGACTTCATATTTGCTTGCTTTCCTTGGAGGCCTGTGCCTTCAGTCCAAGATGATGCTAGATGCCTCAGCTGGAGACAGTATTTGTAGGAAGACTGAAGATGAAGCGTATGATTTGATAGAACTTATGGCTGACAACGAACAAGCACATGATACGCATGTTGATGCTATTAAGGAACTTTCAACGATTCAAAATGACGTGATGACACAACAGTTGGAGGAAGTGACAAAAAGACTTGTTGAGTTATCACGGACAATTATAGAAACTCCAAAGGCCCCACAAATGTTTCATTTCAACCCTATTCAGAGAAGTACAGAATCCGAAGAAATTTTCCAGAGAATTTTGAAGAAAAGCTTTTGTGCTGTTGACTGCGTGGAGATAGTTAGGGGGGAGGAAGCTTGCGAAATTGTTACTAGAAGTGGAAGAATTGTAAAAGAAAGAGAGGTTGATAAACAAGGAAGTAAAGAAGAAGAAAAGAATCAAAAGGAGGAAGAGAAAGAAAAAATTCTGTGGAACGAGAAACAGAAAGAAGAAGCTGAGAAGTTCAAAGAGAAGGAGTATGAAAAACCTCTACCATATCCAAAAATATATTCCAGAAAAGAGAAATAGAGACAATTTGATCGTTTCATGGAAATTTTCAAGAAATTGGAAATAACCATCCCATTCTCTGAGGCACTCCAGCAGATACCATCATATTCAAAGTTTTTGAAAGAAATTATTACGAAAAAGAGAAAATATGTCGAGAAAGAAACAGTTGAGGTAGAAGGGAGTTGCAGTGCTATCATTCAACGGTCATTACCTCCTAAATCACCCGATCTAGGGAGTTTCAGTATTATGTGTGCTATTGGAGAGCGAGAGGTTGGGAAAGCTTTGATCGATTTAGGAGCCAGTATAAATCCGATGCCTCTGGCTATGCTTAAAAAGTTAAAAGGGGTAGAGCTCAAACAAACGAGAATGGTTCTTCAATTAGCTGACAGATCCCTCACATATCCTTATGTAATTGCTGAAGATGTGATTGTCAAGGTTGATAAATTCTTGTTTCCAGTGGATTTTGTTGTTATGGAGATGGAAGAAAATGGGGATGCACCTTTAATTCTTGGGCGACCGTTCATGAAAACTGCCACAATTGTTATTGATGTGGAAAAAGGGAAGGTTAAGGTTCAGGTGCAAGATGAAGAGGTGAACTTTGATGTTTTCCAAGCTATGTCACATCCCAAAGACGACAATTCATGCTTTCAGATGGACCTGGTGGAAGAAATCTGTATGAGACAAGAGAATAGAGTTCGTAACATATCCATGCTAGAAAGAACTTTGACTAACAAATGTGAGGATCTGAACGAGGAGGAGGATAAGTTCCATTAGAAATGTATACAGGAACTGGAAGCAGCAAAAGAAGTTTCACCAGAAAAAGCACTCTTCGAACAGATGGATCGTACAGAAAAAGCTTCGGACAGTAAGATTGAACTGAAGGAATTGCCATCACACCTGAAGTATGTGTTCTTGGAGGATAACAGAAAAAAACCTGTTATTATTAGTGCTTCATTATCTCAAGAGGAAGAAAGAAAATTGGTAGAAATTCTCAAAGAAAACAAAGGTGCCATCGGTTGGTCAATTACTAATCTCAAGGGTATAAGTCCGACTTATTGCATGCATAGAATTCTAATGGAAGACGATTATAAGCCCGTTGCTCAACCGCAAAGGAGACTTAATCCTGTCATGAAAGAAGTTGTGAGAAAGGAGGTATTGAAGCTGTTAGAAGCAGGAATTATTTATCCAATCTCTGATAGCAAATGGGTAAGCCCAATTCAAGTGGTTCCAAAGAAAGGAGGCATGACTGTCATTCACAATGAAAAAAATGAGCTTATTCCGACAAGGACAGTCACAGGGTGGCGGGTGTGCATTGACTATAGGAGATTAAATACAGTCACCTGGAAAGATCATTTTCCTTTACCTTTCATGGATCAGATGTTGGAAAGATTAGCGGGGCAAGCGTATTATTGCTTTCTTGATGAATATTCTGGATATAATCAAATAGTGGTGGACCCTGAAGATCAAGAGAAAACGGCATTTACCTGTCCCTTTGGTGTATTTGCCTACAGAACAATGCTCCCGCGACTTTTTAGAGGTGTATGCAAGCAATCTTTGCTGATTTTATGGAAAAAAGCATTGAAGTCTTTATGGACGATTTTTTTCAGTTTTTGGAGATACTTTTCAAAGATGCTTGTCTAATTTGGATGCAGTTCTCAAAAGATGTGTTCAAACAAATCTTGTTTTGAACTGGGAAAAATGTCATTTCATGGTTACAGAAGGTATTGTGCTGGGCCACAAAATTTCTGCCAGGGGGATTGAAGTTGATAAAGCAAAGGTTGAGGTGATTGAAAAACTCCCACCACCGACAAATGTTAAGGGAGTTCGAAGTTTCCTTGGTCATGCAAGATTTTATCGACGTTTTATTAAGGATTTTTCAAAGGTTGCAAAGCCTTTAAGTAATCTACTTGCTAAAGAGACGCCATTTGTGATGAGTCCAGAATGTTTGCAAGCTTTTGACAGTTTGAAGCAGAAACTAATTTCTATCCCAGTAATTGTGGCACCTGATTGGGATAAAGAGTTTGAACTTATGTGTGATGCTAGCGACTATGCTATAGGTGCTGTGCTGGGACAGAGAAGAGGAAAGGTTTTCCATGCTATTTATTATGCTAGCAAAGTACTGAATGAGGCTCAATTGAATTATGCCACCACAGAAAAGGAATTCTTGGCCATAGTTTACTCGTTGGAGAAATTCAGATCATATCTCGTTGGATCTAAGGTGATCATTTATACAGATCATGCAACTATAAAATATTTACTGACGAAACCTGATTCAAAGCTAAGATTGATTAAATGGGTACTTTTGCTACAAGAATTTGACGTAGAAATTCGTGACAAAAAGGGGAGTGAAAATGTGATTGCTGATCATTTATCCTAGTTAGTCAATGAAGAAGTGACAAGTAAGGAGAAAGAAATCTGGGAATCATTTTCAGATGAAGCTCTTTTGTAAATTGAGCAAAGACCTTGGTTTGCTGATCTAGCCAACTTCAAAGTTGTAGGTGTTATTCCAGAAGGATTCAATTGGCAACAGAAAAAGAAGTTCTTACATGATGCCAAACAATTCATTTGGGATGATCCATATTTGTTTAAGATAGGAGCAGATAATCTGTTGAGAAGATGTGTCACTGAAGCTGAAGCAGAAGACATTTTGCGGCATTGTAACAATTCTCCTTATGCAGGTCATTATAATGGAGAACGCACTGCCGCAAAAATTTTACAAGCAGGATTTTATTAGCCGACTTTGTTTAAAGATGCTCATAATCATGCTCGAAGTTGCGACAAATGCCAGAGGACAGGGACCATCTCAAGGAGGCATGAGATGCCACTACAGGGCATTTTGGAAGTTGAAGTCTTTAATTGCTGGGGTATTGACTTTATGGGACCCTTTCCTCCGTCATTCAATAATGAATATATTTTGGTAGCTGTCGATTATGTGAGTGAGTGGGTTGAAGTTGTAGCATGTTCTAAGAATGATGCTAACACCGTGATCAAATACTTAAAAAGACAAATCTTTCGCGTTTTGGAACTCCCAGGATCCTCATTAGTGATGGGGGCTCTCACTTTTGCAATGCTCAGCTAGCTAAGGTACTTAAGCATTATGGGTGAAACATAAGGTAGTTGCACCTTATCATCCGCAGACAAATGGTCAAGCTGAAGTTTCTAACAGGGAAATCAAGAGAATTTTAGAAAAGACTGTCACATTTTCAAGAAAAGATTGGTCGCAGAAGTTAGACGATGCTCTCTGGGCATATAGAACGGCCATGAAAACGTCTATGGGGTTATCTCCTTTTCAGTTAGTCTATGGAAGAACGTGTCATTTGCCAGTTGAAATGGAACACAAAGCTTGGTGGGCTTTGAAATTTTTGAATTTTGACCCTGAGAAGGCTCAAGGGAAACGAGGCAACCAGCTGCTAGAACTTGAAGAAATGCGATTGCATGCTAACGAGTCATCTAGGACCTACAAAGATAAAGTGAATTTTTATCATGACAAGAAGTTGATTAAGAGAACTTTCCACCCAGGAGATTTGGTTCTTTTATTCAACTCGCGGCTAAAGTTATTCCCCGGGAAACTGAAATCAAAATGGTCGGGACCTTTTGTGGTGAAACGTGTATTCCAGAGTGGAGCAGTGGGATTAGAATCTTCGACTGAAGATGATCAGCAACGGAGTTGGATCGTGAATGGCCAAAGGCTCAAACACTATGTAGGAGGGGATGTGGAGCAATTTGCCTCACTCATGTTGTTGGTAGATCCATGAGGTTTGGGTCAGGCTCGTGACGTTAAACAAGTGCTACTAGGAGGCAACCTAGATTTCTTCTTACACTTTTGCATTTTGCTTTTGCATAACCAATCAAGACTATAAAAACAATATTTTGGGATTTTTTTTAATATAAAGTACGGAAAAATAAACATGAATGCAATTTGATCAATTGAGGTTAAACACAAAAGTGGATGGATGATGTTGATAAAATGAGATGGATTTGTTGTTGGGGTTAGATTTCACCTAATCACTCTCATGCATATAAGAATTTCTCTTCTTCATTAATGTTAATGCCACTCTCTAAAACATTTAATACCGCTGTCACCGGTAAGAAAGCCTATCCTTAACTACGAGTTCATACGATTCCTAGCATCCCTAATAATTAATTCTGAAGCATAGGAGTGTGTATGCAACCAACCCTCATATTACCACATATTCCTATGTATAGGCAATACTACCTTTGGGAGAATTTCTCCAGTTCTAGATTTCCCCGTATGTTCCCATATCGACCAAATCAATGATCATACCATCGAATGAGTTAAACGATGTATGCATTGAGCGAAGAGGAAAACTCTAACAATTAATGAAGTAAGAAAATATCAATAAAAAGAATTAATTCAAATACCAGAGAGTTTAGAGGTTACATCTTCCCCAATAACATATAAGATTTAGTTTCCCATCGTCATGGAGAAACTAGGTGAATGGAATGAAAGAATGAAGATAGAAACCCTAAAAAGGAGAGCTATCACCATCTCCAAATCTACCCCCAAAGGGGTGAAAAGTGTATTTCTATGCCTAAACAATCAAAAGATACATTCTCTAGAGTGTCTAGGTCTTTAAATAGGCCATAAAAATAACAGAAAACAAATTCAAGCCCAAACAGATCATAAAAATAACATAAAACAGGTCCAGCCCCGTCTGATGGACGCTCAACGCCTAATTTGGTCGCTCAGAGTTTTGCCTCTAATCACGAAACCGCTCAGCGGTTCAATATGTCGTTCAGCGCTGGCTGGCGCTCAGGTGCCGCTCAACCCCAGCGGATCTTTTCAGCACTTTGTTTTTCGGCACTGTGGTTGACTTTTCAGCATTTTGGTTGACTTTTCAGCCCTCCAACCATTTGATACTTCAGCCTTTCTTCCAATTCATTCCAAAAACCTACAAAATCAAGGGAATTTAATAATAAAATCATAAAACATGTCCTTAACTCTTTTATTCACAAAACTAAAGAAAACCCATGATTCAAAGCAAGTTTCTAAGTCAACAAGGGTGCATTTGATATCAAAATTAAGTATGAAAATAACGGTTTTTCAACCGTTATCACTCAGCTGGAGGTCACATCAAGAAAAAGACTGAAGATGAGGCCTATGACTTGATCAAGAGTATGGCTGTAAATGAATAGGAGACTTATAGTGAGAAGGGCGTACCAGTGTAGATGAGGGGAGTTTTGCATTTGCCTGCTGATGATGCTATGTTAGCTCAAAATCATCTTCTAACTCAGAAATTAGATAATTTAACGAAAGTTCTTTCTCAACTTCCAAAGGAGATTAGGAATGTCTCCCAGGCTCAACAACTTTGTGATTTTTGTGGTGGTGACCATATTAATGGTCGATGTGCTATGACAGAAGTAATGCAACAGGAGGCAAATTATATGGGTAACCAGTTCCAATATAGGCAAGGGAATTTCAACCAAGGCAATTCTAGCCAAGGTTGGAAAAACCATCCTAGCATTGGGCAATCTCAAAACAACCCATCTGGACAAGAAGGAGGCTTCCTTAACAACAGACCGCAACAACCATCACCCTTATGGCAATAGGTGAATCATTTGACAGTGGCTGTTAGAGACTTAAATGACAGATTTGATAAATTCTTGAAGGTTTATGAGTCTCAACATGCGACTGACCAAGCTAGTTTCAGATCTTTGGAGATGCAGATTGGTCAATTATCAAAAAGGGTGGAGACCATAGAAAAAAATAAATTTAGGGCTAATACTGATGTTAACCCTAAAGAGGAGTGCAAAGTTGTTGTAACTAGAAGCAAAAGGAAAGCAGAAAAGGAAGTTGTGGAAATTGAAAGTAGTGAAGAGTAAGAAAAAAAGGAGATTATTGAGCTTGAAAGTAGTGAGGGTGAAGAAGAAGAAGAAGAGAGAAAAGATGGGCACGATGAGTAGTTTAGAGAGAAAGTGACTTTGGTGCCTTTAGTAATTCAGCAGATTCCTGTTCACTCCGAAAGATTAAAATTTTATCTTGGAGATGTGGTAGATTTTGATGACGAGGAACATGAGGTTGTTATTCAACCTAAAAAGAGAAAGCATCCACCCAACATGAAGGATTCAGGGTGTTTGACTCTTCCGTGTGTTGTTAATGATGTTGATGTAGGAGGAGCTATGCCAGATTCTAGATCTAGTATGAATATGATGCCTAAGCGTTATTTGAAGAGAATTGGAGGGCTAGTATTAAAACCGTCTAATATTTCTGTGACGATGGTGGATGGTTCTACTAAAAAGCCGCTTGGAATGGTGGAAGATGTGATTGTTCGGGTTAGGCAAATAGAGTTCTTGGCTGACTTTCTAGTCATGGATATGGAGACGGATGAAAGGATTCCATTGATTCTGGGAAGACCTTTCATGACCACTTCAAAAATGCTTATTAGTATCTATGACGGGAGGATCATGTTAAGAGATCAAGAAAATGTGTTGTTGTATAATGGCTTTAAAGATAATAATGTGAGAATAAAGAAGAGAGCCAGACATAAAAAGTCTAGAAGAGATGCTACATCTGGAGAAAGAACAGGTACTGATACTGATAGTTGTAATGTTTTGCAGGTACCTATAAGTGAATATGTTGATAAAGGACGAACAATCCATCTTGAATGAAAGGAAGACTCACTCCGACCAGACATAAAGGTGAAGTACAAGAAGAAGGAGTGGATAATGAAAGAACTGAAGGAGAAAGGAGTGGTGGAGATTGAAGCACCATATTCCAAATGTACCAAGCAGGTGGACAGAAAGAAGCTGATGAGTTGGTGCACCAAAGACACCAACATGAAGGAGAAGACGTGATTTGCTGGATGAAATTATGTGTTGTAAAACATTATTTTTATTTTATTTTATTTTGGACATGTAAGTTTTGGATATTTAAAAGAATTTTTGGGTAGCATCTACTGAGGGATGCTAATTTTTATGTATCTACTGAAGGATACAGGTAAGTACACCTATTGAAAGGTGTTAGGAGGCTCTTATTGATGAGTGCTAGAAGGTTTGGCTCAAGCTTGTGATGGTAAACAAGCGCTACCTGGGAGGCAACCCAGTTGATTATTTTCTTATTTTTAACTTTGTTGTAGTGCATGATTTGAATGTTGCATATGAGAGGGGAAGGGCATATAAAATTGAAAGTTAAAATCAAGTACTATAGGTTTGATCATGCAAAGGCAATCAAAGAAGAGAATTTTTTTTTAAAAACGCTCACTGCTGAGCAGTCCATTTTACCACTGAGCGTTGGTGGCGCAGACCCAACATGAGCTTTTTAAAAGCTCAGCATTTTGGGGGTTTTTTGCACTTTGAAATTTCTTCTCTAGAGTTTTCCCAAATGGTCTGGACAAACCCTAGCATCTCTCTTTCACTTTCAAGTGCTTTCCAAAGAGTTTTCTTCACTCAAGTATTTAGAGGATCTCCACTTAAGTAAGTCATGAAATTTCATTCTTAGGGTTTCTAAATTGAAATTTGATGAAGAACATGTGTAGGAACATGAGAAATTAGGGCTTTTGATTTCTATGCATGATTTGATGAAATAGTAACCTTTTGAACCGATTAAATTGCATAAATTTGGTCTGGAATTGAGAAATTTATGATAGAGTGGAGATGAAGGCATTTAGGAAGGGGTTTTTGAAAAACCCTTGACGCCACCGCTGAGCGGTCCATTTGACTTCTGAGCAGTGGGCATTAGATTTTGAGTAGTTGTTTCTTGAATGCAAGAACACTAAGGGGTCCTATTTTTTCCTTAAGTGTTAGGCAGTGCTTGATTAGGAGTATAATTGATGATTTACTAACCTATAATGATGAATTTCTGTGGTTTTATGAATTTCATTTGATGCAGGGATGTCGTCATCATCAAGGAGGGAGAAGACTATGGGAAACAAAAGGAAAGAGCCGGAGAGGCCGAGAAGATTCTATTCTCCTAGGTTCCTTTCTAGGAGGCATGAGGAACACTATGTGATTGTGCAGGAAAGAAGACTACTGATGGAGAGGAAGGCTATTTTCATCCCAAACCTAGCTCCTCGGTTTGGATTGGAAATTGAGAGAAGGAACTGGGAGAAGCTGGCCACATATCCTGCACCAGCTAGCATAGAACTTGTGAAGGAGTTCTACATAAATGCCTTATCCTTAGGAGGAGTGGAGATGGATAGGTTTACTAGCTATGTTAGGGGGAAGATTGTTCGCTATGACCCTGACACCATCAATAGTTTCTTAGTGGCCAAGAGAGCAGTGCCAGTATGCAGCATATACAGGGGAGTTTAGAGACCATGAGGATATTGAGAGGGTGATGTGTGTCCCTGGACGACATTTTCAGAGGAACCCAAATGGAGTGCCCGTCAACATCAAGAGGGCAGATCTGACTCTTCTGGAAAAGTACTGGATGACATTTACTCATGCCAAAATTCAGCCGTGCTCTCATGTTTCCGACATTACCATGCACAGGATTATCTTCATCTACTGTATGCTGAGACAGATGGATTTGAACGTTGGTGAGGTCATCACAAACAAGATTCAGAGATGTGCTACCCCCTATCCCTAGGTTGGTATTTCTTAATCAAGGAATTTCTCACCAGTTCATGACAGTACCGTACGTCCCTGTATCAATAAAGACAAACAACAATTATCGAATGAGTTAAACGATAAAAGCTTTAAGCGTAGTTGAGAACCCAACAATTGATAATCAAAGCATACGANAANCATATAAATAAACAAGAGTTTCAATAAAAGAGAGTTTCAAAAGATTACATTGTTTCCCCCAACAACAAAAGGGTTTAGTTCACCATTGTCATGGTGAACGAAGATGAAAAATGATGGAAGAATGGAAGAGCAAACCCTAGATAGGATAAAAAGAAGCCAAAGCATCCAAGAGATCTTCTCCAAGGAGTGAAAATTAGGTCTAGCCGCCCTCTTCTGTCAAAAGAATGAATCTCAAGTCGCAACAGGGCTATTTATAACTGAGGAGCGTCACACTAATGTCGTCG
This sequence comes from Vigna radiata var. radiata, assembly GCF_000741045.1. Lineage (NCBI taxonomy): Eukaryota > Viridiplantae > Streptophyta > Magnoliopsida > Fabales > Fabaceae > Vigna > Vigna radiata. Next base: position 154,369 of record NW_014542543.1, on the reverse strand, counting down.
GGCGGTTTGCCCCTAATCGCACCACCGTCCAACAGTGGGGGGTTGCCACCCGGCGGTTTGCCCATAGTCGCAAATCCGCCCAGCGTCCACGCCTGGTGCCACCTCCTCGCATTGGACTGCCCAGCGGTGAATTTTGCCACTGGGCAGTTCCTAGACCCTTCTTTTCTTCAGTTTTCTTCCTCTGTCCTGAGTCTAAAACCTTCATTTTCAACCCCAATCTTCACTTTCATCAAAATTGCTACAAAACAAGCATAATATCGCTAAAAACAACTTTTAACTCTCAACTGACTCATTTATTGAGTTTTGCATGATTCTAAGCTCATTCTTAGCCTTAAAGGGTGTAATTCGGTCTAAAATGACATATGAGAATAATTGTTTTTCAACTGCTATCACAACCCCAAACTTATAACTTTGCTTGTCCTCAAGAAGACAAAAGAAAATAGCAAACAAAACAAAGTTTGGCTTTCTACTATTTCATCCAATGGTTCAACACTCCTAAAGTACATGACAAGAACTACTCAATTTTAGACCTTCAGCGAAATCAAATCAAGATGCATGCATGCCTCCAATTCAGTTTAGTTCACAAGTTACTCAACAGATGTTACACATTATGAATGACCAATCCACTAAGCAAAGATGCAATCATGAAATTTAGCAATTCTCACCAGGCAAGTGTTTCACTCAATCGCTCAAGTGTTTAAGGTAACACTCCAACTCTCTATCATTCACAAGTCACATGAAATAAAATTGCCATTCATCTAAAACAACCAAAATCCTTACATGCAAATGCCATCAAAAGGACTTTTCCAAGGCTTGTAATGGTACTGGGCTTAAGAAGAAAAATTGGTTTTTCTGGAATGCAAAGTCCTTGAGTTAAGAGAGCTACCATAATATTCAAAATTTAAGCACAATTCTCTTCCGCACCAATCTCACTCATTCCCAACTTTTTCCCTTTTCTTTACATTGAGCTCATTTTCATGCTTTTCTTCTTTTCTTTTCTTTTCCTCATGTATTTTTTTCTTTCTCAACATTTGAGCTCAATGCTTTTCAACTGCCTTTCAATTTTCCCCCATACAACCCCAAACTTGAACCTTTTCAACACATACAGTTAAGCTCATCCCATTTCAAGGCAAAGAATTTCAAGACAAGAGTTCACATCCTGTTTAAGGCTAAGGTTCAAAAAGGGTATAATATTTTAAGCACTTTGGGTGAAAATTTGGCTAGAGAAGGGTTTTCAAAAATGGCCTTGATCATATGACATTCACATGCAATTCAATCAATCATCAAGATTAAGGCAATATCATTCATGCTTTCCAGTGAACAACACATACAACAATGAAAACTCTAGAGCTCAATACCTCACACAACATGCTTTCTCACTCAACATTCATTCGTATACCCTGCTTAGCATGATAACCACAATCATAATTTATCACACATTTGTTCCCCTAAATATCAACATGCAATACAGCTCAATTATCAACCACCTCAAATCATCATTAAATGGACTTATCATGCAAATTGTTCAGTCAAACATCTTCATAAAGTATTCAAGCCAAGCATACACACTGAAAATGAAGATTCAACCTATTCTAAGAATTCAAAGTACAAAAGTAAAAGATAAAAACCCCTGACTAAGTATTGGCATCCATCAGTAGATGCATTTCCAGTCCATGTCCTCATTTGAGTCATCCTTATCACCAGCCTCTGCATCCTTAAAATCATCATCATCATCTTCATTGTCGTCCTCCTCCATGCTTGGAGCTTCAGCTGCTCCAGATCTGCTATCCTGTGCCTGCTCTGGCCAAGCCACTCTGTTGTTGAACTCATCCATCGCCCACCTATGAGCAAGAGGTGTGTCGCACATGCCTATGATCATCTCGGCAATAGCAACCTGTCCTTGAGGTGGAGAGACCTTGAATGTATGCAAAATTCTTATAACTGATGATGGATGAAACCAAAATGCAATGTTCTCTCAAAAACCCCAAACTTGGATTATGGAATGATGCAAAAGTGATAGAGAATGGATTTTCTAAAAAGCAACAATTAAACCCTAAATGCAACTAGAACAAAATTAAAACATGCAACATTAATAAATCAATCTACTGGGTTGCCTCCCAGGTAGCGCTTGTTTAACGTCACGAGCCTGACCCAAACCTGTCTAGCACTCATCAGTAAGTGCATATCTTTCCAACACCCTTCAGTAGGTGTACCTACCTGTATCCTTCAGTAGATACATATAAAATTTTAGCATCCCTCAATAGATGCTACCCACAAAATGTTTAAAAATCCAAAAAGTTACATGTCCAAAATCAAATAAACCTATACTAAAAATAAAAATTGTTTTACAACAATTGGGATGACCCCAACAAACACCCATCAGTAGGTGCTGATAGAAGCATCCATCAGTAGATGTTATCATCACTGCCATTAGAAGCAACATATAACCTAAAAAAATAAAAAATAAAATAAAAAAAATTCAAAAACAGGGTTAGAAACTGGGTTGCCTCCCAGCAAGCACTTCTTTAACGTCATTAGCTTGACCCGGTAGAGTTCAAACACCCATCATTAGGTGTTGATACTCCCCTTTCTTGATATTCTTTTCTTTTTCTTCTTCCTGCTAAATCTCTTCAAAAAGTTGATCGAACCAAGCACTTGTTTCCACGTATCAATCATAGGAACTTTGATCTCCAATTTCTTGAAGATCTCCATGGAGCACATAAAGTTCTTTTCTTTCCTATGATATTTCTTTTGATGAGGAAGGGGTTTTGCATAAGATCTTTTCTTCTTTCCTCTCTTCCTCTTTTTCTCAATCTTTTCCTCCCTCAACTTTCTCTATTTCTCTTTTCTTCTTTTCTTCTTTATTTTCTCATATTTTTTCTTTTTTTCTTTTTTCTCAACTACTTCATTCCCTTCCTCAATCAACATTTTCTCCTCTATCTTTTCCTCTTTTATCTCTATCTTTTTCTCTATCTTCTCATCATCTCTTTCTATCTTTTCCTCATCAACAACATTATCAACTTCAAAATTAGGGGCTTGACATTCCTCCCTAGGGTTAACCTCAGTATTAACCCTAGAATTCAATATCTCATTGGAGTGACGAATATGTATCTTCAACCTTTTATTTCTTGCTTCACTCTCTTCTGTATAGGAGAGAGAATTTTGGAGAAGTAGTTCCAATGTCTCGTCCAATCTGTTGATTTGCTCATTCAAAGCAGATACCTGTTGCCCTAATAATAATTGTTGATGTGGTTCTCCTGCTTGTCCATTTCAACCTTGATCCATGCTTGAGTGAGGTTCCCACCAGTAGTTGAAATCATTTTGATATAATTGAGTCCCCATATAATCAAATTCTTGTCCAAACTACATCCTACAAACATTAGGCAAAAAACCCTAGAAAACATTTATTAGAACAAAAACAAACATAAAAAATCAAGTCAAATTCAATCCATTTACACTACTCGAAAAAGTTCAACCTCGAGTCCCCGGCAACGGCACCAAAAACTTGTGGACTCTCTGGCAAGTGTACCAGATCGTTTCAAGTAATATAACTGGTAAAACCCAATATCGTTCTTCCCAAGAGACTCGAAAGGCCTTATTGTTCGTGTGAATTGAAATCGTAAAACTTGTAAAGAAAAATCAATTGTTGCGTATGCAAGAACACAAAATAAACATGCAATGCATTTGATTCAATTCACAAGCTTTACAATTTCATCTTATATGCTCTCTCTTATCTACTCCTCTTGTTTAATTTGCTTCGTTATCAATTGTTATGCAAACTTTCTTGGCCTACCCTTAACCCGATCCCTCGGCAAAAAGAGCCTATTACTAATTACTGGCTTGCTATCCCTAGCCTCCCCTAGTAATTAATAATGCATTAAGAACAGAAGAAAACACAATTGATCATCCTACCCCCTATCCCTAGGTTGGTATTGCTTAATCAAGGAATTTCTCACCAGTTCATGAAAGTACCGTATGTCCCCGTATCAATAAAGACAAACAATAGTTATCGAATGAGTTAAACGATACAAGCTTTAAGCACAGGTGAGAACTCAACAATTGATAATCAAAGCATACGAAAAACATATAAATAAACAAGAGTTTCAATAAAAGAGAGTTTCAAAAGATTACATTGTTTCCCCCAATAACAAAAGGGTTTAGTTCACCATTGTCATGGTGAACTTAGATGAAAAATGATGGAAGAATGAAAGAGCAAACCCTAGATAGGATAAAAAGGAGTCTAAGCATCCAAGAGATCTTCTCCAAGGAGTGAAACTTAGGTCTGGCCGCCCTCTTCTTTCAAAAGAATGAATCTCAAGTCACAACAGGGCTTTTTATAACTGAGGAGCGTCACAGAAAGCAGGCCCAAGCCCAGCAGACAACCGGCCGGGGTCACACTTATGCCGCCCGGCGGTTTGCCCCTAATCGCACCACCGTCCAGCGGTGGGGGGTTGCCGCCCGGCGGTTTGCCCATTCGCAAATCCGCCTAGTGATGAAGGTTAAAAACAGTTGTTTTCATATGTCATTTTAGACCAAATTACTCCCTTTACTGCTTAGAATGAGCTTAGAATATAGCAAAACTCAATAAATGAGTTTGTAGAAAGTCAAAAGCTATTTTTAGCGATATTATGCTTGTTTTGTATTGTTTTGTAGCAATTTTGAGAAAGTGAAGAATGGAGTTGAAGATGAAGGTCTTAGACTCAAGAAAAGGAAAGAACGATTGAAGATCAAACGGTTGCAGTGCAGAAAAGTCAATCAGTCAACCAGAAAAAGTTGACCAAACTGCGGGGCGGTTGATCGGGGCGCCGGGCGGTTCTGCGGCTTGAGGCAAACCCCCAGGCGGCCATATTTGGCACCGGCCGGTTCTCTGATGGGCCTGGGCTTGAATTTTGTACTTTCTTGGTTATAAATAGCCCTAGTGCGAGTTTAGATGTATTCTTTTGACAAAAGGGGGCGGTCAGACCTAATTTCACTCTCTGGAGAGGATCTCTTGGATGCTTAGGCTCCTTTTCATCTTATCTAGGGTTTGCTTTTCCATTCTTCATCCATTTTTCATCTAGATTCACCACAAAACGGTGAACTAAACCCTATTGTTTTTGGGGGAAACAATATAATCTTTTGATACTCTCTTCTATTGAAACTCTTGTTTACTTATATGTTTTCCATATGCTTTGATTATTAATTGTTGAGTTCTCATCTGTGCTTAATGCTTTTATCGTTTAACTCATTCAATAATTGTTGTTTGTCTTTATTGATACGGGGACATACAGTAATGTCATGAACTAGTGAGTAATTCCTTGATTAAGCAATACCACCTAGGGATAGGGGGTAGGACGATCAATTGTTTTTCACTTCTGCTCTATAATGCTTTATTAGTTGCTACGGGAGGCTAGGGATAGCAAGCCAGTAATTTGTAATAGGCTCTTTTCGCCAAGGGATCGGGTTAAGGGTAGTCTAAGAAAGTTGCATGACAATAAGTTAATCAAGCTAATAAATCAAGAGGAGTAAATAAGAGAGAGTGGATAAGATAAAATTGTAAACCCCCAACAACTCCATTCATCCATTGTTTTCTTCTCGTCAATTGAATCAATCTCTTTTGCATGTTTATACTTTGTTCTCACACCCAATTAATTAATTTTTATTTTCAAGTCTTACGATCTTAATTCACACGAACGATAAGGCCTTTCGAGTCTCTTGGGAAAACGATACTTGGACTTACCATTTATTATTACCTGATATGATTTGGTACGCTTGCCAATCCGTTAACAAGTTTTTGGCGCCGTTGCCGGGAACTCGAGGTTTACTTTTTAAGTAGTGTGAATTGATTGAATTTGACTTAATTTTATGTTTATTTTTATTTTTATTTTTGTTCTAATAAATGTTTTTTAGGGTTTTGTGCCTAACATTTGCAGAATGCAGTTTAGACATGAATTTGATTATATGGACACTCAATTCTACCAAAATATTTTCAACTACTGGTGGGAACCTCACTCAAACTTGAATCAAAGCCAGAATGGGCAAGATGTTAAGCAAAACCTCTCTAGGCCAACAGAAACGTTGGGGGAAGCTAAAAAACGTTTACGGCAGGAATTATTCTCTGTGCCAAAAGAAACGTTGGGGGAAGCAGAAGAACGTTTATTGCAGGAACAACACTCTTGTGCATTGAAGTCTCTGGGTATTATTAGGGTTAATACTGAAGTTAACCCTAAAGAAGAATGTCAAGCCACTATCTTTGAGGATGACAAGGTTATTGATGAAGAGAAGATAGAGGAAGATGAGATAACAAAGGTATTGAAGTCTCTGGGCATTATTAGGGATAANANTGAAGTTAACCCTAAAGAAGAATATCAAGCCACTATCTCTAAAAATGATAAGGTTGTCGAGGAGGAAAAGATATAAGAAAAAGAGATAGAGATATATGAGGAGAAAATAAAGGAAGAAAAGAAAGAGGAAATAAAAACAGAAAAAGTTGTTGCTGAGGAAAAGATAAAGGAGATAGAAACAGAAAAGTTGAGTGAGAGTAAGAAGGATGATG
>NW_014542543.1:144603-146523 GCF_000741045.1 Vigna radiata var. radiata | reverse complement strand
ATATTTTTGCTCTCAAACCCAATTTATAAATTTTAAGTTCTCAAGTCTTATTATTTTAATTCACGCGAATGAGGAAGCCATACGAGTCTCTTAGGAAAACGATACTTGGTCTTACCATTTATATTACTTGTACGATTTGGTACACATGCCAATCCGTCAACAAGTTTTTGGCGTCGTTGTCGGGGACTCGAGGTTTATTTGTCTAAGTAGTGTGAATTGATTGAGTTTGACTTGATTGTAATTAATTTTGTTTTTTTTCTGTTATTGTGTTTTGTCTTATTTTCTTTAAAAGTGCTTTTAGGGTGTGTTTCTTGTGCATGCAGGAGACAATACATACTAGAAGCAGGAAAAACCAACAGACAATACAACCAGCATGGTGATTAGTCCGGCACTTATGCAGTTAGTCCAGAACAACCAATTCCACGGGTTGTCAAATGAAAATCCTTACAAGCATTTGACAGTCTTTGGAGAAATTTGCAACACAGTGAAGATAACTGGAGTGACAGACGACAAAGTCAAACTTAATTTGTTTCCTTTCTCTCTTGGAGGAAACGCTAAAGACTGGTTGAATTCTTTCCCAGAGGGAACATTTAGGACGTGGGAAGCGGTGGTCCAGCAGTTTATTACTAAATTCTTCCCACCTCCAAAGATCAATCAAGGGAAGTTGGAAATCTCTTCATTCAAACAAGGGATGGAGGAATCACTTGGGCAAGCATGAGATAGATTCAAAGGATTGTTGAGAGCAACCCCAGTTCATGGGTTTGATAAAGCTTCATACTTGCTTGCATTCCTTGGAGGTTTGCGCGCTTAGACCAAAATGATGATAGATGCCTCGGCTGGAGGCAGTATTAACAGAAAAATAGCAGATGAGGCGCACAACTTAATTGAAGAGATGACTCTAAATGAAGTGGCGCAGAGTGAGAGGAGCACACAAAATGGAGGACTCCTACATCTTCCCACTGAAGATGCTGCAGCAGCACATAATCACCTTCTTAGTCAGAAATTGGAGAAGTTGCTGAAGGTCGTCTCTGAACTTCCTCGGGGGCTCAGAAATATTTCCCAAGCACAACAACTTTGCGATTCATGTGGTGGTGACCATATTAATGGTCAATGTGCTTTTACAGAGGAAATGCAGCAAGATGTAAATTATATGGGGGCCCAATCTCCGTGCAAACAGGGAAATTTCAACCAAGGTAACTCTAACCAAGGTTGGAAAAATCATCCAAGTATTGGGCAAGGCCAAAATGCTTCTTCCGGACAAGGAGGAAACTTCCAACAGCAACAACCGTTACCTCTGTGGCAGCAAGTAAGTAATTTGACTGAGTCTGTCAGGGCCCTGAGTAATCGATTTGATGACTTCTACAAAAGATATGAGCAGCAAGTGAATAACAATCAGGCCAACTTTAAACCACTGGAATCACAAATTGGGCAGCTGGCAACAAGGATAGAAATTAGAGAGAAAAACCAGTTTAGGGCCAGCACTGAGGCTAACCCTAAGAGGGAATGCAAGATTATGACAAGCCAGAGTGGTTGGGACGAAGATAGTCAAGATGGTTGGGAGGAAGATATTGAACTATTCCATGTGGTTAACAGTGAAGAAGAAGAGACATTAATGGGTGAATTCTTTGAACCCATGAGCAGTGAAGATGAAGGAGAGGAAAATTATAAGGAAAAAGAAGTTGGTGAAGTGACGGTGTCACCTTTAGAAAATGAGCAGAGTCCTCCCTATTCAGAAAGAATCAAAAGTAACAAGGAGGATGAAATGGAGCTTACTGATGAAGAAGAGGATCTTGTCGTTCACCCACAAAAGAGTAATTATCCTCCTAAGGCTAAAGCTCCAGGGTGTTTAACACTGTTATGTTCCCTGAATGATTGGGATGGGGAAGCTATGATAGATTCTGGATCCAGCATCAACTTGAT
>NW_014542543.1:128580-143818 GCF_000741045.1 Vigna radiata var. radiata | reverse complement strand
AGCAAAATGAGGTTTAAAAAGAAGCCATGGATAATAAAGGAGTTGAAGGAAAAAGGAATGGTGGAGATTCAAAGACCATTTTCAAAAGTGACCAAAAAGGTGGACCGAAGAAAAGTGAGCTGGTGGGATGATGGAGATCCCAATGTGAAGAAGAAGGGCTGAACTTGTTGGGAATAAAATTTTTTATTTTTAGGAACAATTTTCTTTTTCGGTTTTTGGTTTTAGTTTCTTTGGAACTTGTACTTTTTGAATTTTCTGAACAATTTTTGGGTAGCATCTACTGAGGGATGCTAAAATTTTTTGGTATCCACTGATGGATATCCGGACGATACACCTACTGGTAGGTGGTGGAAGAAAGTGCACTTACTGACGAGTGCCAACCAGGTTTGGGTCAGGCTCGCGACGTTAAACAAGTGCTACTAGGAGGCAATTTTGCATTTTAAATTCCTAGAATAGGTTGAATTTTAATTTTGGTGTGTATTCTTGGCTTTATTACTTGTTTTGGAAATGTTCGACTAACTGATGTGCATGATGGTTGATAACTCTTAATATTTTCATATTTTTCTGTGTTTAGAAGTCCTTGTTAGTGTATTTTAGTTTCTAATTGTTTAGAATTAGGTTAGTTTTAAGATTTTTTTTAAAAATTTGTAGTGTTATAAAATTTTAGTTAAAAATAGATTTTTAGATGTTTTTTTAGTGTTTGTTCATAATTAGGAAATTAGTTATTTTGAAAAGTAATCTTTTAATAAAAAATCTTTTCTTGATTTTAGTTTAAATAGGTTCTTTTTAATTCTTCTTAATTGTTGAAATGTTTCTCCTTAATTGTTGATTAACCCTATGCTTAATTGAATTGAAATGGCAGATTGAAACAATATTTTGGGCCGCTTGAATTGGGCTATTGCTGTTCTGATTGGATTTTAATTGCCCTGCTACGTTGGACATCCGCTGCTGCCACATTTTGCCTTGATGTTGAAGACGTTGCTGATTGAAGTGTACATAGTGGGCCATTGTTTTAGGCAGATTTGGCAGGATATTGGGCTGCTGCTGGTGGAGGAAAATTAGGCCCTGAAACGCTGTTGCTGGCACTTGGAGGTGCTGCTGCCAACATGGGGTTTATTGAAAGAAATTTGGACAGCTGGTGCAAAGCATGCTGGACTTGGGTTGCCTTTAATGAAACGTTGTGTTTCAGCTGCTGTTTTGGGGGTCTCAATTCCAACAATTCATTTGAGACAAACTCTCTTGCACGCACATCCACTCAGAGGAAAACGAATGAACCTTCTAAAGCTAGGGCTTCCTACCCGAGAAGAGGAGCTCCAGCACTTACCTGAAGATGAAGCTCGAGGCACGTGTGGATTCCGAACCGACAAAGATGGACGGAGACACTTTTCACTTTCTCTTACAGTTTACATTTTTTTTAGTTTTTAGTTTCTGAAGAGTAGTTAGAGTGATCGAGAGCTTAGGGTTTGCGTTTACGCTTTCCACAAGAGTAGATTCTCGTTTCTCTTGCGTTTGACCGAACATTCACGGTAAGTGACAACCGTGATGATCGCAATTGCGTTTCATTCGGTAATCTCTCTTGTAAACTTCATTCTTATCAATAAACTCTCGGTTACTTTGATTTTCTCTGTGTTAATTGCTTTACTATTCTGTTATGATGATTGCTTTTCGTTCTTGTGTTCTTGTTCGTATCTTTGTTTGTGTTGATTTTGTTTTTGTTGTTGATTTCTATTGTTGTTTAAAAATTGAGTTGAACTCGTGTGACTCTGCAATTTTATGATTCCTCTGGAATCGAATGACTCCACAGTGAGCATTCTTGACCGAGATGTCTTCTCGAGTCAGAGTTGAGTCAACACTTAAAGATTCATCAGATTCATGTTTCTATTTTTTGTTTCTATTATGTGTGACAGTACGCTGTAATTGAACTCTGTTTGAGAACTAAGAAGGAAAACATCTACAATATTACATCTGTTTGGATGTAATAGGACCCTGGATTGGGCCTAAATTTTCAAGAGGTCTTCTTGAGAGATGTTAAGCTTCATAATTGTCAGACTAAGTTCAATTTCAGTGTTGTGTTTTCATTTCTTGTGAAACTGTGCATTGGTTGAATAATTGAGTGAGAATTTCCACTTTAAGTTCTGAAATATGAACTAAAAAGACCCCATAGAGGGCTTAATTTTCTCAGAATGTCTTTCTGAAGAGTGATTGAGACTCTTTCATTCAATCTAGTGTACTTTTGTCTCTGTTCTTTGATTTTGTTCTTTGATTTTGCCTAATATCTTCAGTTTGTTTCTTTATTTTTTTTTTTAGTTCTTTTGTTGAATTGATGATAGAATAGTCTTAGTTTAGATGGTGATTTCATGATTTTAGGTTCTGTTATTTGATTTAGTTTGCTTTATTCTTTTAAACTGTGATTTCTAAATTTGGTTTCATTTGTTAATTTTCTTCTTCATGGATTACTTTCCAGATTAGAATAGCCACTTTATCTTTGCAATTCATATTGGTTGATTCACATTCATTTTACTTCTAGGATTTGATTAGTTTTTTTTTTAATTTCCAATTTGATTTGCATATCCAGATTCATTAGTTTTAGATCATTTTTCTTGGCATAGCATCTGCTGCAGTTTCTGTCATAGGTAGTTTAGAGTTCTATTTTCTTTTATTTCATTTCAATTCAAATTCTTTCTTCTTTTAAACAATTTATAGATTTTAGATTTTCTTTTATTCGTTTCTTTTTAATTTCTTCATTTTTATTTCTTTTCCCCACCTTGTTTGTTAATTAGTTAGTAATAAGTAAGTAAATAATACAAGATTCTAACCATACACTTTAGACTTAATCATAGTTGAGTCCTTGGATTGATCCTTGGTTATCCCTCTACTGCATTAGTGGGGAAATCAAGTTTGTTGGCTTTGATGCGACTAAAAGCGAGTTTAACAATGGTTCTATTTGATTATTATTTGATGTGAAAGAGAATTGACTTGTAATGCATGATGATATCCAGGAAATAGATGGGTGATGAATTTATGATTGTGGTCATGATGTTAGGCGTGGTGTATGAATGAATTGTATGTGAGGAAGCATGTGTGTGAGATTTTGAGCTCCAGAGTTTTTATTGTTGAAGGTATTGTTCGCAGGAAAACATGGATGATATTGCCTTAATCTTGATGATCGATTGAATTGCATGTGAATGTCATATGATCAAGGCCATTTTTGAAAACCCTTCTCTAGCCAAATTTTCACCCAAAGTGCTTAAAAATATTTTACCCTTTTTGAACCTTAGCCTTAAACAGTATGTGAACCCTTGTTTTGAAATTCTTTACCTTGAGTTGGGATGAGCTTAATTGTATGTGATAAAAAGGTTCAAGTTTGGGGTTGTTGGGGGAAATTTGAAAAAACAAGTGAAAAGCATTGAGCTCAAATATTGTGAAAAGAAAAATTCATGAGAAAAAGAAAAGAAAAGAAGAAAAACATGAAGAAGAGCTCAATGCAAAAGAAAAAGAAAAGGGAAAAGTTGGGAATGAGAGTGATTGGTGAGGAAGAGAGTTGTGCTTAAATGTTGAATATTTTAATAGCTCTCTTGACTCAAGGATTTTGCATTCTAGAAAAACCAATTCTTTCTTGTTAGCCCAACCTCATTACAAGCCTTGGAAAAGTCCTTTAGATGGCATTTGCAAGTAAAGATGTTGATTGTTTGAGATGAATGGCAATTTTGTTTCATGTGACTTGTGAACAATAGAGAGTTGGAGTGTCACCTTAGACACTTGAGTGATTGAGTGAAACACTTGCTTGGTATGAATTGTTAAATTTCATGAGTACATTTTTCCTTAGTGGATTGATCATTCATAGTGTATAACATCTATTGTGCAATATCTGGATTGAAAGAATGCATGCATCTTATTTTGGATTTCACTAAGGATATTGATTTGAGTGATTTTGTCATGTACCTTGGGATAGTTGAGACATTGGATGCAACAGTGTAAAGCCAAGTTTTGTTTTGTTTGTTGTTTTGTTTTGTTTTGCTTGAGGACAAGCAAAATTCTAAGTTTGGGGTGTTGATGAAGGTTGAAAAACAGTGATTTTCATATGTCAATTTGGACCAAATTACACCCTTTACTACTCGGAACGAGCTTATAATCAAGCAAAACTCAATAAATGAGTCTGGAGAGAGTCAAAAGTTGTTTTTGGCGATTTTATGCTTATTTTGCATTCTTTTGTAGCTAATTTGAGAAAAGTAAGAATGGAGTTAAAGATACAGGTTGTTGACTCAAGAAAAGAGCAGAAAAGTTGAGTTTTGAAGAGTCGACGTACCGCCTAGCGGCACATTTAAACCGTCGGGCGGTCCAGGACGAGGAGTAGGCAGCATTTCACACTGAGAGAAAACGCCGGGCGCTGGCGATTGCCGCCGGGCGGTGGAATGGGAAACCGTCGGGCGGTGGCGATTGCCACCGGGCGGTTTAAGTGTGCCGCCCAGCGGTAGCACGCTGGACTTGGGCCTGATTTTGACGCGTTCCTCACCTATAAATACCCCTACTACGAATTCAGAGTCATTCTTTTGACAGGGGAAGACGGCCAGACCTAATTTTGCTCTCTGTAGAGGATCTCATGGATGCTTAGGCTCCTTTTCTTCTTTTCTAGGGTTTGCTCTTCCATTCTTCTTCCATTTTTCATCTAGTTTCACCATGTCTATGGTGAACTAAACCCTATTGTTGTTGGGAAATTCATTGTAATCTTTTGATACTCTCTCTTACTGAAACTATTGATTATTTATATGGTCTCCATATGTTTTGATTGATTATTGTTGGGTTATCATCTGTNTGAAGTTAACCCTAAAGAAGAATATCAAGCCACTATCTCTAAAAATGATAAGGTTGTCGAGGAGGAAAAGATATAAGAAAAAGAGATAGAGATATATGAGGAGAAAATAAAGGAAGAAAAGAAAGAGGAAATAAAAACAGAAAAAGTTGTTGCTGAGGAAAAGATAAAGGAGATAGAAACAGAAAAGTTGAGTGAGAGTAAGAAGGATGATGCGAAAGGAAAAGCAGTGGTTGAAAGAAAAGAAAAAAAGAAAAAAAATGTGAAAATAAAGAAAGAAAAGAAAAAGAAAAAGAGAAAGCTAAGGGAGGAGAAAATTAAGAAAAAGAGGAAGAGAGGAAAGAAGAAAAGATCATATGAAAAACCCCTTCCTCATAAAAAGAAATATCATAGGAAGAAAAATAAATTTATGTGCTTCATGGAGATTGAAGAAGGTTGAAAAACAATGATTTTCATATGTCAATTTGGACCAAATTACACCCTTTACTACTCGGAACGAGCTTAGAATCAAGCAAAACTCAATAAATGAGTCTGGAGAGAGTCAAAAGTTGTTTTCAGCGATTTTATGCTTATTTTGCATTCTTTTGTAGCTAATTTGAGAAAAGTAAGAATGGAGTTGAAGATACAGGTCGTTGACTCAAGAAAAGAGTAGAAAAGTTGAGTTTTGAAGAGTCGACGTACCGCCTAGCGGCACACTTAAACCGTCGGGCGGTCCAGGATGAGGAGTAGGAAGCATTTCACGCTAAGAGAAACCACCGGGCGGTGGCATGGGAAACTGTCGGGCGGTGGCGATTGTTGCCGGGCGGTGGCGGCAGGTTGTGGCAAACCGCCGGGCGGCACACTTAAATCGCCCCACGGTAGCACGATGGACTTGGACCTGATTTTGACGCGCTCCTCACCTATAAATACCCATACTACGAATTCAGAGTCATTCTTTTGACAGGGGAAGATGGCCAGACCTAATTTTGCTCTCTAGAGAGGATCTCATGGATGCTTAGGCTCCTTTTAATCTTTTCTAGGGTTTGCTCTTCCATTCTTCTTCCATTTTTCATCTAGTTTCACCATGTCTATGGTGAACTAAACCCTATTATTGTTGGGGAATTCATTGTAATCTTTTGATACTCTCTCTTACTGAAACTATTGATTATTTATATGGTCTCCATATGTTTTGATTGATTATTGTTGGGTTATCACTTGTGCTTAAGGCTTTTACCGTTTAACTCATTCGGTATATTGTTGTTTGTCGTTATTGACATGGGGACGTGCAATAATGACATGAACTGGTGAGTAATCTCTTGATTTTGCAATACCACCTAGGGATAGGGGTAGGACGATCAATTGTGCTAACTTCTGTTTATAATGCGGTATTAATTACTAGGGGAGGCTAGGGATAGCAAGCNAGTAGTTAATATTAGGCCCTTTTCGCCGAGGGATCGGGTTAAGGGGAGGCTAAGAAAGTCNCATNACAATTGAATCAATCTAATAATCAAGGGTAGTATGNAAGAGAGAGTGGAATAGATGAAATTGTTAGTACCCAACAACATCCATCCATCCATTNNTTTCACTTNTNAATTGAATCAACATTTATTTTGCATGTTAATATTTTTGCTCTCAAACCCAATTTATAAATTTTAAGTTCTCAAGTCTTATTATTTTAATTCACGCGAACGAGGAAGCCATACGAGTCTCTTGGTAAAACGATACTTGGTCTTACCATTTCTATTACTTTTACGATTTGGTACACTTGCCAATCCGTCAACAGAGATCTTCAAGAAATTGGAGGTCAAAGTTCCTATGATGGAGACATGGAAACAAGTGCTTGGTGTTATCAACTTTCTGAAGAGATTCAGCAGGAAGAAGAAAAACAAAAGAACATTAAGCAAAGGGGAGTATCAACACTTACTGATGGGTGTTTGAACTCCACCGGGTCAAGCTTATGACGTTAAAGAAGCGCTATTGGGAGGCAACCCGGGTTTTATTGCTTTATCTTTTGACTTTTGCATTTTAAATTTTTAGAATAGGTTGAATTTTATTTTTCAGTGTGTATGCTTGGCCTAAATACTTTTCTGAAGATGTTTGACTGATTAATTTGCATGATGAACTTATATGATGATGATTTGATGTGACTTATAATTGAGTAGTGTTGCATGTTTATAGCCAGTGAAACAGATGTGTGATGTATTATGATTGTGGTTATGATGCTAAGTAGGATGTATGAATGAATGTTGTGTGAGAAAGCATGTTTTGTGAGGTTTTGAGCTCGAGAGTTTTTATGATTATATGAATTGTTCACAGGAAAGCATGAATGATATTGCCTTAATCTTGATGATTGATTGGATTGTATGTGAATGTCATATGATCAATGCCATTTTTGAAAGCCCATCTCTAGCCAAATTTTCACCCACAGAGCTTAAAATATTATACCGTTTTTGAACCTTAGCCTTAAACAGGATATGAACCCTTGTCTTGAAATTCTTTACCTTAAGTTGGGATGAGCTTAACTGTATGTGATGAAAAGGTTCAAGTTGGGGGTTGCATAGGGGAAATTGGAAAGCTATTAAGAAGCATTGAGCTCAATTGTTGAAAAACAAAAATGCATGAGAAAAAGAAAAAATAAGAAAAAGTATAAAGATGAGCTCAATGAAAAAGAAAAAGGGAAAAAGTTGGGAATGAGAGAGATTGGTGAGGAAGAGAGTTGTGCTTAAATGTTGAATATTATGATAGCTCTCTTAACTCAAGGATTTTGTTTTCCAGAAAAACCAATTTTTCATGTTAACCCAACCTCATTACAAGCCTTGGAAAAGTCCTTTTGATGACATTTGCATATAAAGATGTTGATTGTTTGAGATGAACGACAATTTTATTTCTTGGGACTTGTGAATGATAGAGAGTTAGAGTGTCACCCTAAACACTTGAGTGATTGAGTGAAACATTTGCTTGGTATGAATTATTAATTTTCATGAGTGCATTTCTGCTTAGTGGATTGGTCATTCATAATGTGTAACATCTATTGTGCAATCTCTGGATTGAAAGCATACATACATCTTAATTTGATTCCACTGAAGATTTGAGGTTGTGTAGTGTTTGTCATAACTTTAGGAGTGTTGAATTATTGGATGAAATAGTATAAAGCCAAGCTTTGTTTTGTTTGTTGTTTTGTTTTGTTTGCTTGAGGACAAGCAAAGTTCTAAGTTGGGGGTGGTGATGAAGTTTGAAAAACAGTTATTTTCATATGTCATTTTAGACCAAATTACTCCCTTTACTGCTTAAAATGAGCTTAGAATATAGCAAAACTCAATAAATGAGTCTGTAGAGAGTCAAAAGCTATTTTTAGCGATATTATGCTTGTTTTGCATTGTTTTGTAGCAATTTTGAGAAAGTGAAGAATGGAGTTGAAAATGAAGGTCTTAGACTCAAGAAAAGGAAAGAACGGTTGAAGATCAAACGGTTGCAGTGCAGAAAAGTCAACCAGAATGCAGAAAAGTCAACCAAAAAAGTCAACCAGTCAACCAGAAAAAGTTGACCAAACCGCTGGGCGGTTGACCGGGGCGTCGGGCGGTTGACTGGAGTGTCGGGCGGCTGTTTTTGGTGTCGGCCGATTCTGCGGCTTGAGGCAAACCGCCAGGCAACCATTTTTGGCGCCGGGCAGTTCTCTGATGGGCATGGGCTTGAATTTTGTACTTTTCTTGGTTATAAATAGCCGTAGTGCGAGTTTAGATGTATTCTTTTGACAAAAGGGGGCGGCCAGACTTAATTTCACTTTCTGGAGAGGATCTCTTGGATGCTTACGCTCCCTTTCATCTTATCTAGGGTTTGCTTTTCCATTCTTCATCCATTTTTCATCTAGATTCACCACGACAATGGTGAACTAAACCTATTGTTGTTGGGGGAAACACTGTAATCTTTTGATACTCTCTTCTGTTGAAACTCTTGTTTATTTATATGGTTTCTGTATGCTTTGATTATTAATTGTTGGGTTCTCATCTGTGGTAAATGTTTTTATCGTTTAACTCATTCGATAACTGTTGTTTGTCTTTATTGATACGAGGACGTACAGTAATGTCATGAACTGGTGAGTAATTCCTTAATTAAGCAATACCACCTAGGGATAGGGGTAGGACGATCAATTGTTTTTAACTTATGCTCTATAATGCTTTATTAATTGCTAAGGGAGGCTAGGGATAGCAAGCCAGTAATTAGTAATAGGCTCTTTTCGCCGAGGGATCGGGTTAAGTGTAGGCTAAGAAAGTTGCATAACAATTAGTTAATCAAGCTAATAAATCAAGAGGAGTAAATAAGAGAGAGCGGATAAGATAAAGTTGTAAACCCCCAACAACTCCATTCATCCATTGTTTTCTTCTCGTCAATTGAAGCAATCTCTTTTGCATGTTTATATTTTGTTCTCACACCCAATTAATTAATTTTTATTTTCAAGTCTTACGATCTTAATTCACACGAACGATAAGGCCTTTCGAGTCTCTTGGGAAAACGATACTTGGACTTACCATTTATTATTATTTGATACGATTTGGTACGCTTGCCAATCTGTTAACACCTAGCGTCCACGCCTGGGGCCACCTCCTCGCATTGGACCGCCCAACGGTGAATTTTGCCGCTAGGCGGTTCCTAGACCCTTCTTTTCTTCAGTTTTCTTCCACTGTCCTGAGTCTAAAACCTTCATTTTCAACCCCAATCTTCACTTTCATCAAAATTGCTGCAAAACAATGCAAAACAAGCATAATATATCTAAAAACAACTTTTGACTCTCAACTGACTCATTTATTGAGTTTTGCATGATTTTAAGCTCATTCTAAGCCTTAAAGGGTGTAATTTGGTCTAAAATGACATATGAGAATCACTGTTTTTCAACCGTTATCAGAAAGCTGGAGATCAGGAGGACTCCGATGATGATATGAGTTGAGAGGGCATTTACTGATAGATGTCAGTGCTTAGGACAGAGGTTTTATATTTCTCTTTTGTACTTTGAATTTTAGACCAGGTTGAATTCTATTACGTAGTATAAGTGTTTGTGCTTGGCTTGAACATTGTTTCTGACTATGGTTTGACTTAATGTTATTGCATGATGAGTTTTCTTGATGCTTTATGATTGTGGTTATGATGCTAAGCAGGGTGTATGAATGATGTGTGAGAAAGCATAGTTGTGCGAGGTTTTGAGCTCTAGCGTGTTCATTGATATATGTGCTGTTCATATGGAAGCACGAATGATATTGCCTGAGTCTTTATAATTGATTGAATTACATGCTTATGTCATATGATCAAGGCCATTTTTGGAAGCCCTTACTTAGCCAAATTTTCGCCCAAAGTGATTGAAATTATGTGATTTACGCTTTTTGAACCTTAGCCTTAAACAGGATAAAAATGCTTGCTTTGAAAATATTTACCTTGAGTTGGGTTGAGAATAATTGTATGGTAGTGAAAAGGTTCACGTCTGGGGTTGTTTTGGGGAAAAGGCAAAAGAAAGACATTGAGCTCAAGTGTGAATAAAAGAAAAAGCATGAGAAAAGAAAAAGAAAAGAACAAGCATGACATATGAGCTTAATGTAAAAATAAAAGAAAAGGAAGAAGTTGGGAATGAGTAAGATTGGTTGAGAAGAAAGTTTGATAAACTCCAAATTGCAGCAGCAGCAGTTGACTCCATGGTTGCTCTGTGTGAAAACAAATGGCAGCGGAAGTAGATGAAGGTGTGTGGATGAAGTGTTGTTTTGGGAATGGTATCTAACTTAGATGGCTCTCCATGCTTGGAAAGAAGCTAGAGGGAAAGAGAGGGAAGCACAGGAAGGGTGACTTCTGAAAGAAACATAATTAGAAATGCATTAGCAGAATATATTTCTCAAGGTTCAAAAGTAATTCTAGCTACAAATACAAGCAGAATTTATATAGAATTCCACAAGCTCTTGGACGGTGAAGATGAAAACCAATTGATGCAGATGAAGACACGTCGATGCAGCATGGAAGGCGTGAAGGATTTCTGGAATCAACAAGCAATCTTCCGTGGAGGTGCAACAACGTTTTCAGCCAAAATCATGCTTCAGATGCAGTGACGTGTGAAGAATGGGAATTTCTTGAGACATCTCTCATCTTGCTAAAGTCACCCCCTTCCCTTGTGGAAATCTCTCTTTACCCTTCTCCTTGGGTTGGGTTGTTGGTCTTTATTTGTTGGGCTTGGGCCCCGTGTATCATCCCCTCCCTCTTGAAAGGATTTGTCCTCAAATCTGATGAGTTGCTTGAGGACTTATTTTTGTAAGCTCCATACAAATTCCTCCTGGGTCAAAGATTAATCTGCAATTAGCATCAAACATATTTTTAATTAGTTTTCTATGACCCCACAAGGTATATAAAAAATTATGCTTAGAAGAAGGTTTCTTAGTTTTAAAATTTTCAACTTTAATACAATAAAGAAACTTTTCTTTATTTGAAATTTTTCTATCTTGAGTTAGTGGTAACCATAAAAGTAATCCTTACCTAAGTTGTGCATTGCCATGTGTTGAGAAGTTTAATGATTTTAAAGATGGTATGGCAAATTCTTCGAAAGAAAAATAAGAGTTTGGAATTTCAAAAATAGATGGAGAAAAATGAAAAGATAGAAAACCTCCCCTTAATAGTTTTAATTCCATTGTGGTTGAAGGAGATTTTGCTCTTAGTTGCTTTTGTTGACTTTCTTCCACTTCTTTTCTTTCAATTTATTCTTTGTCTTCTCTTTCTTTTTCTTTTATTCTCTTTTCCTCTTTTCTTCTTTCTTCTTCTCTCTCCTCTTTCTCTCTTTTTCTTCTCTCTTCTTCTCTTTTCTCTTCCTCTCTTTTTCTTCTCTCTATTTCTATGCTTCTTCGATTTTCTTCTTTCAACTTTCTTTCATTTTCTTTTTCATCCCTTTCCTGGTTAAGGCACATTTGTGCTTGATCCTCCGCCACTTGAGTTGATGAAAGAGGATGAAGTACAAATTTCTTCTCATGATGGTGCACAGTTATGGTATTGGTAAGACCATTATGAATTGTTTTATGATAAAATTGCCATGGTCTTCCCAATAACACATGACAAGTTTCCATTGGAACTACATCACATAAAACTTTGTTTTTAAAGTTGCCAATGGAAATTGTTACTGTGACTTGATTCTTGATTGTGATATTCCCATCTTTATTGATCCAATGTAATTTATAAGGTTTAGGATGGGGTTGCACAACAAGATTTAATTTTTCAACCAATCTAGTGCTACAATAGTTAGAGCACGAATTCACTATCAACAATGAGAGAACAAGTGTTATTTTGAATTTGACATCTTGTGTGAAAGAGAATCTCTCTTTGTGATAGATGTTCTACAATGGATTGGTTATAAAAAATTTTCTTGATCATGAGAAGTTGCCCTTCACAAGGATAAACTTCCTCAGTAGTTGATTTTTCTTGATCACTCTCATTCTCACTACTGGAGGATTCACTACTATAACTGTCAATGCCCCTCAAGATGATAGTTCTTTTTGTGGGACATTGGGCAGCTATATGTCCTCTTCCCAAACACTTAAAACATTTGATATCACTAGTCTGAGTGTGTGAAGATGACTCTTGTTTGGGCTTCTCAACAATCTTGGCTAGAGGCTTAAAAGGCTCTTTTTCTTTGAAAGTTTTCTTTTCATAGGTAGGGTGAACTTGAACTCTCTTTGAAGAGGATTTTCTCAAGTTTTGTTGCTCTACCTTTATACACATTCGAACAAGATCATTCAAATCTCTATAAGGTAAAAGTTCAACCCTATCCCGAATATCAAAATCAAACCTCTACTATCCCTGTCCTCATCATGTAAAGCTCCATCTTTTGTCTATATTCTTCCACAGTCATAGACTTTTGTTGAAGTCTTTGGATCTTGTCCATGAGTTCTCTATTGTAATAGGAGGGAATGTGTCTCCTCTTAAGGGCAGTTTTGAGATCATTCCAATATTGAATTGGAGGATCTTGATGTCTAAGTCTTTCTTGGACTAAGGCAGTCCACCAATACATTGCATACCCTGAAAAGGTTAGGGTGGCTAGAGAGGCTTTTCTTTCTTCACTCACTTGGTGGCAAGCAAACAATTGCTCCACCTTAATTTCCCAATCAAGATATTCCTCAACATTGTCCTTCCCATGGAAGTGAGGCAACACAACATTGACTTCTTTAGGGGGTGGAGGCATATGAGTATCCCTCCTATGTCTTCTAGAAGAAGGAGGTTGATGGTAATAATCCCCTACACTTAAGGGTACTCCTCCCATTTGAGAATGATCACTTTGACTTTCCCTACTTTGGACTTGTTCCTCTCTCATCAATCTCAACTCATCTTGGATCAAGGCATTTTGTAGCTCTCTATTGACTCTTTCTTGACTCATTTTTCTTTCAATCTCTTGGAGTTGGTTGACTAAAGTTTGAAGGGTGAGTTGTTCCCTTTCACTATCACTAATCCTAGGGGAATGTCTTCTTGACATTGTAATGGACTTAAATGTTTTCTTGAAAGAAAGACTAAAGATTTCAATTGAAAGCAATATTTAAGGTAAGAGAGGTGAACCTAAAAAGGTTGTTTAAGTACCAAGTCTTGCCTTGCCAAATATGCTTCTAGCTACTCACTAAAATCTTTAAGTCAAAATCACATTTAAATCAACCAAAAGTCTTAAAGACAACAAGCAAATAAAGGAATAAAAGCCTAGACTCTAAGGTAGACTCTAAGAATTTTCTAGATGCTTGTGCAAAAGAATAAAAGGGTGAAGTCTCCTAGGTGAGGCATGGAACTTTGGAACCAAGACACACTCGCCGTCTACCAATTTTAATTTTTCAATTAAAGTCAAGTTGGATAAGTGTTGGAAGAACACTTTGAATTCTTCCAAAACACTTGCTTAATGGCCAAATTACAAGCAATGAAAGAAGTAACAAATACAAGTATGGAAGAAAATAAGGAACAAATAACGTGTTGCAGCTTTGGCTTCTCTCAAGAAATGAAATGTGCTGAAAATGATCACTCAAGCAAAGCTCACAGCTGCTGGTAATGTGTAATAAAATTCTGCTGTTAAGCAGACTGCACTTTGCTGTCACGAAATGTGCATCCAACACTGACAATTGTGCTGCACTAGAAAGCCACCACGCCTTGCGGTTTCCACCAATTTCCCACTTCTTAGGATGCTACCAAGATGAAGGAACCTCTGGCTAGACCAATCCCACGTAGTTACACCTCAAATAGAACACAGCATAGCATTAGCTCAAAGAAGAAAAGATGAAACTGTTGTCCAGAAATGCACTAGAAATTACTACACTACAACACCTTTTATCAAGCAGGTGGTAGGCAAAAAGACCAAAAACTCAAATTAAAGCAATAAAAGGGAATTCAAACACGGTGGCACATCAAAATGAACCTAGGAATAGTTCTAGAGCAGATTAATAAAGCAAGAAATCAAAAGAAGCTGCAGAAGAATCGAAATGGAAGGCAAATAAAATTTGGTTGAAACTGTTTGATAAATTGCCTAAGAGAAAATGCAGTTTGGTACACCGGAATTTGCAAATTCACTTGTACTGGCCCATCAGCTTTTTATTTCACGATATTTGTTTCTGTATTCTTATTTCTTTTCATCTTTTCTGTCCTTTTTAAATGTTCAATACACTTGGCCAAGCTTTTGCTAACAAGTTTAAATGACTAAAATGCACCAAATTAAATTACTCAGTCAAAGTAGAATGTTGCAGCTTGTTCACAAATAATTGTTAACTAAAACTGGTGGTTTAAAGAGTGAAATTGTTCAGAGTTGTTACAAGTCAAATTTTCTTTGCATAACCAAGTTTCAATAGCCAATACAGACTTGATGACACGGAAATTTGATGCAGAAACAACTTTTAACAAATTTTGACTTATTCAACTCCTTTTATGCAGCAAAATAGCAACTCAACCAGCCAAATTTTAGTGCACAGAATCAAATGACCTATGGACATTGAAATGCATCCAGTTTTAACAATTAAAATTGAATGAAAGCTTTGGAATCAAGATTAAGGATGTTTGATGGGTGTCGCCACCCAATCAAATTTGATTGCATAATAAGAAATGCAGTATAGCTAGGGAATGACCCTAGGTCGTCTCTCAAGGACCAAATGTGGTTCGAGAATTAGGTCAGACACGCAGGAGGGGTTGTGAAATTGGTTTTGTTTGTGAATGCAACTGACGAAATTAAAAATAAAAATTAAACACATTCGAACATCATAAAAAAACATTAAAGAGAGTAAAAATGCTAAACCCAATACTAGACTAAACAAATATTTAAACATAGTTAAATTAAATTAAATACATAACTAAATTAAAGAAATTAAAANCAACTCAACCTACATTTCAAACTAATTTAAAATAAAAGAAAATAAAAAGACATAAAGTTTATCTAAAACCTAAACTAATTTAAAATAAAAGAAAATAAAAAAA
>NW_014542543.1:110029-122218 GCF_000741045.1 Vigna radiata var. radiata | reverse complement strand
CTAATTTAAAATAAAAGAAAATAAAAAAACATAAAGTTTATCTAAAACCTAAACTAATTTAAAATAAAAGAAAATNAAATAAAGAAAAAAAAATAAAAAAAATAAAACCATCAACGTAAAATCACTTGCCACATCTCACCTATCAATATTTATTCAACTCTTCATTTTTCAATAAAAGAAAAGAAAGAAAAAAAAACAAAAAAAAACAAAAAAAAAAAGAAACTACACCTACAAGTATCTAACGTCCCATCACCACCTACTTCCATCTAATCCACTTCTTACTAAATAAAAGCTAAAGAAATGCTATTATACCTTTGGAGCAGAAACAACA
Source organism: Vigna radiata var. radiata (assembly GCF_000741045.1). NCBI lineage: Eukaryota > Viridiplantae > Streptophyta > Magnoliopsida > Fabales > Fabaceae > Vigna > Vigna radiata. The sequence continues at coordinate 121,887 of NW_014542543.1, read as the reverse complement.
TGCCAATTAAAAAGGAAATGGACTACTCACCACACATTAAAACTAAATTAAAGAAACATTGCCTAGCTTGCTATTTCNAAGGAAATTGAAAAATAATTCTCAAAAGAAAAACTGAATGAAATGACNGTGTAGGTTTTCAAAAGAGAATGAACGCAGCCCCTTTTCATGGACGTGATGCACCACCAAATTAATTACCATTGAAGCAGCTGAACTTTATCCAATAAATGAGTANCGCCTACTTCTTATCAAANGCAAANAGAAATAAAATCAATGCACTCNNAGGCCGTGACTCCACACCAACNTTGCTTCAGTGCATCATTCTCCAATTAAACTAAATTAAAAACGTGAACCAGGCTTCAATCCAACAGTGCNTGAAAACTAATTGAAAAATGATCAGCGAACTTTGACAGCGTGAAGGAAAAATGGTTAAGCCTAGAAGCTCTCCATTAGTTAGTGCAAAAATGGAGATGGCGTTTTCTCTTCAACCAAAATCCAAGATTATCATCATGGTTCAAAGAAAAACTATCCGAAAAAACGTTCCAAGCCTTCCCAACCTGAAGCAAGTGACGGCTGCACCTTTTTCTAGCTAGGCCATGTGTCCTAAAATTAGGGTGGGGTCCACCCTAAAATAATAAAACCCTAGGTGTCAAGTGTCCTACAATTTTGGGCTTCTCATAATTTTTTAATAATGGCCCAATGTGCAAAGGTTTGTCCAAAAAGTTTAAACAATTAAAATTAAAATACAATAAAATTTAAAATGTCTAATTTGAGAGTCTTGAATTTATTTTGTCTCCTCCAAATGTCCCAAATTNAGTTTCCAAAATTTTCCTGAAAATAATAATGCAAATAATTAGCTCAGAAAATTCAAATTAATTAGAATTAGAATTTCTGATCAAATTAAGCATAATTAGGAAAAACGGGAAAATACCGTACAATTAAGAACAATTCCCTGATTAATTCTAGCACAATAAACTAAGTGAAATCACTAAAATATCGACTCATCAATGTTCAGTAATGATTTAAGTACTGAAACTGATTTGAAAAGCAAAAATTAACCAATCAATGCAGTGCAGTTCAGCCAACTGCAGAATTAATGCAAAAGGAGTGTTCCAATGATGCTATCAAGCCAATTGCAGAAGCAATTGAGTGCTTATACATTGTGCATCCAGTACTGGCTCAAGTTATGCATTCAATTATAGATCCAAATCAGCAAATCTCTTACAAAGAAGTGAAACAGAAACACACTACTGCACAAATTTAATAAACTGAATTAATATCACAATTCATGCACCGAGCTCTTCATTGAATTGGTCATAGCTCCTTTAATGTGCATATAGTGTATACTCAATCAGATTATACAGATGTAGCATCAGTGACGGTGTTAAACAAAAATTCAAAACAAAATCAAATAGTGCAACAGGTGGTACTGCATTTATGGTGGAATTTAAGATGCACTAGAGCTCTTTTAGTCATTGCTCAGTTGATGTGCTTCTATTTGAAAGTCCAATCCAATTAGCAGATTTATCCAAGCACGAAAAGGACTCAGAAAATTGACAAAATTAAACAAGATACACAAGACTAAACATAACAGAATAAGATTGCAAAATAGAAGACTCAAACAATGGATTAACCGAATAAAATGATAAAAATAAAACAAAGAAAAACTGGAACAGTAGTAATACTCAACGGAAATCTAATGAATTAAAGAAAAGTAATGAAACAGTACAAGAAAACAGAACACGAATTGAGTGATGAAAACAATATGGAATTGAAAGGAAACTGGACTCATCTGGAGCGTGCCGTGAAACAACTATGGCTCTGAATACCACATGATAAACTCCAAATTGCAGCAGCAGCAGTTGACTCCATGGTTGCTCTGTGTGAAAACAAATGGTAGAGGAAGTAGATAAAGGTGTGTGGATGAAGTGCTGTTTTGGGAATGGTATCTAACTCAGACGACTCTCCATGCTTGGAAAGAAGCTAGAGGGAAAGAGAGGGAAGCACAGGAAGGGTGACTTCTGAAAGAAACATTGCTGGAAATGCATCAGAAAAATATATTTCTCAAGGTTCAAAATTAATTCTAGCTACAAATACAAGCAAAATTTATATAGAATTCCACAAGCTCTTGGACGGTGAAGATGAAAACAAATTGATGCAGATGAAGACACGTGGATGCAGCATGGAAGGCGTGAAGGATTTCTGGAATCAGCAAGCAATCTTCCGTGGAGGTGCAACAACGTTTTCGGCCAAAATCATGCTTCAGATGTAGTGAAGTGTGAAGCATGGGAATTTCTTGAGACATCTCCCATCTTGCTAAACTCACCCCCTTCCCTTGTGGAAATCTCTCTTTTACCCTTCTCCTTGGGTTGGGTTATTGGTCTTTCTTTATTGGGCTTGGGCCCCGCGTATCAGAGTTGGTGGTTGAACTTTGAATGTTAAAATAACTATCTTAACTCAAGGATTTTGTGCTATAGAAAAACCAATTTTTCTTGTTAGCCCAACCTCATTATAAGCCTTGAAAAAGTCCTAGTGATGACATTTGTATGTGAGAATATTGATTGTATTAGATGAAGGACAATTTTGTTTCAGGTGACATGTGAGTAGTAGAGAGATGGAGTGTCCTCTTAAACACTTGAGTGATTGAGTGAAACACTTGCTTGGAGAGAATTGATAAAATCCATGTTTTCATCTATGCTTAGTTGATTGATCATTCATAAGTAAAACATCTGTTGGAAAATATATGATCATGTGAACTGAATTAAATTGAAAGCATGTATGCATGTTGATAAGATTGCACTAAAAATCTGAATTGAGTAATGACTTGTTGTGAGAAGAATGAATTTTGAGATTGTTGAACTATTTTGATGAAAAAGTAGAAAGCCAAGTTTTGTCTTGTTTGCATGAGGACAAGCAAAGTTCTAAGTTTAGGGTTGTGATAACGATCTAAAAATCGTTATTTTTATGCTTGAATTTGATATCAAAACACACCCTTTATGGCTTAGAATGATCCTATAATCAAGTAAAACACTTAGTTGAGTCATATGAGAGTCAAAAGTTGTTTTGAGAGATATTATGCTTGTTTTTGAATTGTTTTGCAGGGTTTTGATGAGAATTGAAGATGGAAGTGAACTAGGGAGGACTTAGACTCAAGAAAAGAGGACAAAAGGAAGAAAAGAATAGTCAAGTTCACCGCTCAACGCTAAATCCCAGCGCTGAGCGCCAATCTCGTAGGGAAATCCACTTTTTCTCGCTTAAGCGGTGCCGCTGAGCGTCTAGTGCAATTAGAGGCAAACCGCTGAGCGGTCCTGCGATTAGAGAGAAACCACTGAGTGTTCAATTTAGGCGCTGAGCGATGCAATGCTGGGCTTGGGCTTAAATTTTGTTACTTTTATGCGTTATAAATAGCCTAGTGCGACCCTCAAAGTAATCTTTTGGCAAGAAAAGACGACCAAAGCACTTCTACACTCCTACACTAATGGAAAAATGACTTTTTATGACGTACAAAAATGACCTATTATGACGTAGTTTCTGGGGGAGATAGTTCTGGGCGTCATAATAAGTCTGCGCATTTTATGACGTAGTAGAAATTTACGTCATAATAGCTTGAACATATTATGACGTAGTTTCTGAAATCAGTCATAATATGCGCGAAAGATATTATGACGTAGATGTTTTGATACGTTATAATATGTGGTTTTCAGAAACTAACATATTATGACGTACATTGTTTAGTACGTCATAATATATATTTTAGTACGAGAAAACGGTCGCCCCTAGCGCGTCGCAGAGGAGGAGTGTTTTCAGAGCAAGAAAAGCATAGTGTGGTGGGCGTTGGTGGAGGAGACGAGAAAATGGCGGACCCTAGGGCTTCGCAGAGGAAGAATGTTCTCAGAGCAACAAAAGCACGGCGTGGTGGGCGTTGGTGGAGGAGACGAGAAAATGGCGGCCCCTAGCGCGTCGCAGAGGAGGAGTGTGAAAAGCACGGTGTGGAGGATCGAGAGTTTAGAGAGGAAGAGAGCATCGAGAGTGTGAGAGTGAACAGATGAGAGGACCCAAAGTCTGAGAGTACGTGAAAGAGAGAAAATTTGTGAGGTACAAATATTAACATATTATAACGTAAATCTATCTACGTAATAATATCTTTTAACTTATTTACAAGTTTGCCACCGTATTTTTATATTATGACTGATCTACAAAATTACGTCATAATAGGTCTTAAATATCTTACTTTTATTACGAATTTGCCACTGATACAACCTATTATGATGGATAATTTTTCTACGTCATAATAGCCTCGTCATAAAAAGCTATTTTTTTACTAGTGCTAGGAGGAGATTTCTTGGATGCTTAGGCTCCACTTTATCAAACCAAGGGTTTACTCTTCCATTCTTTCATTTAATTCCATCTAGTTTTACCATGTCCATGGTGAACTAAACCCTTCGTTGTTGGGGAAGAATGTAATCTTTTGAAACTCTCTTATATTGAAATTCTTGTTTTATTCATATGCTTGTATACGCTTATATTATCAATTGTTAGTTTTCTTATCAATGCTCAATGCTTTTATCGTTTAACTCATTCGGTAAGAAGATATTTGCCTTTGTCGATACGGAAACGTACGGGGAAGTCATGAACTGATAGAAAATTCCTTGATTAAGCAATATTGCCTAAAGATAGAGGTAGGACGATCAATTGTATTTTGCTTCAGTGTTCAATGCATTATTAATTACTCAAGGAGACTAGAGATAGTAAACTAGTAATTAATAGTAGGCTCTTTTCGCCAAGGAATTGGGTTTAGGGTAGGCTAAGAAAGTTTGCATGACAATTAGATAATAAAGCGAATTAAATAAGAAAAGTAGATATAAGAGGGCGGATAAGATGAAATTGTATACCCCAACAACTCCATTCATTCATATCTTTACTTTGCCAATTAATTCACTTGCATTTGCATGTTTATTTTTGTTTTGCATTCACACTACAAAAGCATTTTCTTCTCAAGTCTTATAAGATCAATTTACATGAAAGATAAGGCCTAAGAGTCCTTTGGGAGAACGATACTCGGACATAGTCTACACCCTAAATAAAGCGCCGCGTTCAAGAATTAGTCAATAACAAAATGATTTTAATAGTCTACACCATAAATAAGTTATCGTACTGAAAAGGAAGTGCTGAGGAAAAAGAAATATGGTTCACAATATGTCAATGATGAAATAATTTTGAGAATAAAAATAAAACGTCAAAACCCCAGAGCCTTCGATGTTCTATGGCGCGTTTTTCAATTGCAAAGGTCTTCGACGTCATATTTGATAGGTCTTCGACGTTTGATTTTCTTCAACCAATTCAAGAGGGTGGCGAACTTTATATTCTTTTTTCTTTAAAATCATACATGAATTTTTTTTCTTTTTACTTCTTCATTAATTGATTCAAGTTATCATTGTACTGAAATTTGCACTTTTAACTAGTGATTAGTTTTTGATCATTTTTTGCTAAAATAAATCTTCATTGCATTTCTAAATAAAACCGAAGGAAATGAAAAAACCAGCGGGGGCTTCATAGAAATGATTAAAAAATTAAAAAAAAAACATAGAAAAGTAGTCCCCATTATTATCAAGAAGATTCCATTAAATCTTCATCGTCAGAATCTTCAGTATGATCTTCACCGCGAGTAGGTTGACTTCCGACAGATTGCTCATCAATGAAGAACCATCCATTCTCAGTCCTTTTCATCGCAATAGATGACAAACTTAGTACACCAATTTCTTATGATCTTTTGCACACAATTCTTTCTTCTTCAGATACATCTACTCCTTGGAGTTCCAACACCTTGCTGATAAATACTCCATATGGCAATTTGTGTGCATAATCAACAATCATGTGGTCTTTGAGAACGGCAACCCAGTTGGTTGGGATTCTAGTCTTGATAGCATTCAACAGATATACATCTTCTGTTGACATTCTGTCCTTGTTCAATCTTCCAGGGAGCAGTAGTCAAGTCAGGACATAAGCAATAATTTTCTCCTCCTTTTTTAAGCCATCATGTAGGTATTGCTTATCCACCTTGTACCTTCTTGGATATCTTAAGCAGTTTACATATATATAGCTCTCTTTGTTAGCCACATGTTTGACTCAGAATGACGAATATGAGAAGCCAAACCCTCAGCTTTCAAACCAGCAAGATTTGACCAAATATTATCGTCAATAGTAATGTTAACCCCTTTGACCCTCGAGTGAATGACCCCATTTACAACCCTCACGTTTGTGTAGAAAACCTCTACCAAATCTGGATATCAATTTCCTTTCATCTCGACAAAATCAGTAAGCCCTTGATATGCTATACATTCTTGAAAAATGAAACCTTCTTTCTTCAACAATTGCAGGTTGAGATACCTGTGAGGAACTACAGTTTTTAAATGTCTCCAGTATAAATTAAGGATAATGATACTTAGACAACAATTTTTTGACAACACCCTAAACCCAAATGTACATTTGAACATCATCTTGTTACCAATAAGGAGTATTGGTAAATCTTGAAGACTTTTGTTTTGATGATGCTGCAAGAAGATTTAGTTGAAGAAGAGTTTAAGTTTATTTAAAAGCAATTTGTAGAACTTAAATGTAGTAGGAAAGCTTTTCAAACTTTGTAAAAATTACATTTTTAACTGCAATAATCGATTATCATGAAACAATAACCGATTATATCAAGTCATTCAGGAATAATCGATTATCACTTCATATAATCGATTATCACCTTTTGAAAAACCTGTAACAGACTTCAATAATTGATTATCATGAAGCAATAATCGATTATCACAAGTTATACTAGAATAATCGATTATCACTTCATATAATCGATTATCATTTTTTTGAAAAACCTGTAACGGACTTGAATAATCGATTATCACTTACAATAATCGATTATTCGTGGCAGTTGGGACCTGACCTTTGGCATTCAGTGCAATTGGCTATATATTTGGCTTCTGTAAATTTCAGAGGTAACGTTTTTGAACTGATAGCTAAATAGAACACTGTTTGTCAGAGGAAAATTCTCAGAAGCTTTGTTCAAAGTTCCCTTGCTTGATCTCGTGAATAGGAGAGGCTCGCGAATCGTTGGTCGATTGTCGGAGCAAGCTCTCTTCGAGTTAGCAAGGTGCTCTACCTGGTCTTGTGAACAGGAGAAGCTCGCGAATCATTGGTCGATTGCTGATGAAGGTTGAAAAATAGTTATTTTCATATGTCAATTTGGACCAAATTACGCCCTTTACTACTTGGAATGAGCATAGAATCAAGCAAAAGTCAATAAATGAGTCTGTAGAGAGACAAAAGTTGTTTTTAGCAATTTTATGCTTGTTTTGCATTATTTTGTAGCTAATTTTGAGAAAGTGAAAAATGGAGTTAAAATACAGGTCGTTGACTCAAGAAAAGAGCAGAAAAATGAAGATTTGAAGAGTCGACGTACCGCTCGGCGGCACACTTAAACCGCCGGGCGGTCCAGGACGAGGAGTAGGCATGGCGATTGATGTTGGGCGGTATTGAGGGAAACCGCCGGGCGGTGGCGATTGCCGCCGGGCGGTTTGGAGGATTAGGGAAAACCGCCGGGCGGCACACTTAAACCGTCGAGCGGTAGCTCGCTGGGCTTGGGCCTATTTTCTGACGCGCTCCTCACCTATATATACCCCTACTGCGAGTTCAGAGTCATTCTTTTGACAGGGGAGAATGACCAGACCTAATATTGCTCTCTGGAGAGGATCTCTTGGATGCTTAAGCTCCTTTTCATCTTTTCTAGGGTTTGCTCTTCCATTCTTCTTCCATTTTTCATCTAGTTTCACCAAGTCTATGGTGAACTAAACCCTATTTGATGGAATCCTGTCTCATGTAGTCCTCTTTTTACATTTTATTGTATCTGTAGTGTAGCTTGCAAGGAGCATGGGTCACTATAAATTCCCAGATCCTCATTGTATTTCTCACTTTTGAGATTAATGAGAATAGCATTTTCTAAATTCAGAAACTATTCTCTCTTGAAAGTCATAGGCTAGAGACTCCAAAGACTACCTCTAGCCACCTTCCAAGCACATTTCCCTTCATTTTCATTTTCTCCATTAATTCCTTTGTGCTTTATCTTTCCTCCACGGATCATCTTCTCACCAACCTGTTTCAGACGAGTGGCATCAGTATCACCGTAGCCACGCGTCCTCCTGCCTCTCGTGCCATCAGCGCCACATCATATTTCCTCTCACGCGTCAGAGACCATCTCACTCTTACATCTTCTTCGTCCAGAGTGAGTTTCTCTCTCGAAGAGCTCATCACCTCCATTTCATCACAGATTCCATTTCCTCATCTTTGCGTCACCAAAACACCATTTGAGTCTGAGATCTACATTCTGTCTCATCAGTTCATCTTTTCCACTGATCAACTTCATTCAATCTTAGGGTTTCTTCATTATTTCACCATTTCCTAAATTTCCACCGATTAAAACCATTTTCCTACGATTATTCTTCAATCCTACCGTTTAATCTTCATTTTGAACTGATTAATCGGTTCGTTTTAGGGTTCCTCCTTCAACCTAGGTTTTTAGGGTTTTTCGAGTTTCGTATTCATTCCGCTGCGTCTTCTCATCGGAGAAGCTTCGAGGAGATCTGGATCGAGCTTGCGTCACCTATCGGTCCTCTTCCTCAAGGCCTCTTCCATCAAGTGGTCATCAGAGCTTAGGTTGCGTCCACGCGTCAAAGGTAAGTGTCTCTGTTTCGCGTCTCTGTTTTTCGTTTCTGTTTTGTGTTGTCTTGATTCATGTGTTGTTTTGTCTTGGTTTGATTTTGATTCTGAGTATCTTGTTGTGTTTCTTCAATTTCTGAGTTGTCATCACTTTTCCTTCATTGTCTTGAGTATTATGCTTGTTGCTGCTTTAGAACTGTTTGATTAAAGGTCTGAATGAGATTCAATCTGTTTGTTCATCCTTGAATCTAAATTCTGTGTTAGGTCTCCAAGTTTGCGTGTGATGTGCTTTGAGTCATTATTTTTGAGTGTTATTTTCATTTTATTCGGTCTAATTTTTGTTTTGAGTCATTTTATTTGAAGCATCTATTTCTGTTTTGTCAAGTCGTGTTAACTTGTTTATTTTGTCCTTTAATTCAGTTGTAATCTGTTTTTGTTGAATTATGGCTGTTTGATCAACATTAGCACACCATATGAGCAATGAAAAATTCATTAAGAGCTCGGGTGCAAGATGAACAACATCAGTTTGTGATTTAAATTTTGTTGTGAAGTGTTGGTGTCAAGCTCTGAAGTGAATCTGTCTTGGTTTTAAAATCAAATTGGTTGTGCAAAGTTGAGCTAGTATCATGTGCAAATCGTAAGAGCAATGACATGCTAGGCATGAGCTTGTTTGCAATTATGAAAACTCCAGCAGAAACAGTTTCAGCAGTTGACCGATCTGCAGTGTTTTCTTGGATGTCTGTTTAAATGTTTTTGAGTGTGTGCCTGTTCTGCTTGGTATTAGTTCATTACTAAGCTTCTATTGTCATCATATCCTAGAGTCATTTGGTTTTCCATTNGGTATTGTTAANAATTTTGTGGTCTTCTTTGTGTTGAATNAATTGTGCATGNCTCATATCTTGTGAAATTGAACTGAAATANAAAATCAAATTACATGTTGTTGTGAATTGTAGCAAAAGAAAGTGAAAGTATAAAAGCATAAGTGCTTGTGATTTGAAAAGAAAAAGCAAGTAGAAAAAAAAAAGTATTGACTGAACCACAAAAAAAGCAAAGTGGCAAGTGCAATTCACAACGTAGTTTCACTCTTGGTGTTTCTCTCCTGTTGCAGTTTCATTTAATTTGATTAAAGTGAACATTTTAGAACAATTGGCAATGCATTCTATTTCAGCTGCAAAACTGTTTGGTCATGTATGATTCAACTTGCTGTGATTTTCTTGTGTTTTTAATCCACTCTAGAGCTTTGTTAGGATTCTGAATTGTGTGCCAGTTGTTCTTGATATCTTTATTTCTTGCTTGTCTCGTTGGTTATCTTAGTTTTGTCTCATCATGTGGAAACTCTAATCTGTCATTCTTAATTTGAGCTTTGCTTGCTTTTATCATCTAATCTAGAATCTGGTCTAGAGTTGTGTTGTCTTTGCTTGTGGTTGTCTTGTTGCCATTCCATTGCTTTGCTGTCCTGTTTTGTTCTGTCATCTGGTTTGAGAAGCTTTACTCTTTGGTTTCTGGAAAATTAAAAGAGGTTTGTGTGTTTGGTAGCATCTTAGGTGGTGGTTGTCTGAAAGACTATCCAGCTTTGTACTGTCAAGGGAGATATTCCCTCCAAACCTTGCATTTGTGAGCTTTAAAAGTTTTAGTGAGAAGCCTTCTAAAATAATCTTGATTGTTGTGAGTTTTGTATGGCTGCACCTGAAAGCCAAATATTCTTGTTGAGTGTATTGTAGTTTCAATGTTGAAAGAAGTCTTGAACTTGAATTGTCATCTAACTGTTTGTTGATTATTGTGCAGATTGAGTAAGCTGGGAGAATGCAACCTATTGGACCAAGATAAACAATTTTATTACATTAAAACTGATTAATGAATTCTGTTGCATTCATTGTACAATCTGATTGCTGATTCATTGATATACTCACGGTTTTTTTTGAACGGAAGTGTTGTTTTCATGGTTTAATTGGGCATGTTGAATGTTGAATCTGATTTGAAAAGCTGACCAACCAGTTTATTATTATACATTCCATTTTATTCCTGGTTTGGTATTTTGATCTGCACCGTCAGTCTGATATTATATGTATGCTGAATTGGATTTGCTAAGACCTATTAGAACTTGGTAGATGAGTTATGAATTTGCAAATACTGTTCTGATTGGTTTGTAAGCATTTCTGGATTTCATTAACATTGTTTCACTGCCAACATCTCATTCAGTTTTACAAAACTGACTAAAGCATTTCATTTCCAATTTTAGTTGCATGAGTGAATGATATAGATCATTAGGGTCTGCACTGTATCATAACAGTCTTGTTCTTTGGATAGACCAGTTTAGTCCATCACTCTTGACTAGCTTGGATTGATGTTTAACCAGTTCAATTCNTGTTTTGNATTATATATAATCTGATTCTGGTTCATTGTCCATGAACATTCGTATTTGTTGGATTTTGGTGTGGTTACTGTGTGCAGAATTGACTTGTTTGAATCATTGAGTTGAGCAACAGTGAAGATGCAGACTAGAAAAAGCTATCCACAAAGGATTTGGAATTGCTGAGAATTGGAAAACTTGTGCAGTAGAATCTTAGTGGCGAACTTGTGCAGTTACGAGAAAGGGAAGTTTTTACTACCCTGTATCTTGTTTTGAGCAATTTGTTTTAGTTAAGAGAATATTGATTGAAATTTGCTCATATGTGTTGCAGGAATGGACCCAGAGAGCTTTGTGATATGGACCGAGAGAGTTGGTTATAGGAGCTAGCATAGACCACTGTCCAGAATGCAACATTGACCAAGTGAAGCAAGACTGGACCGTAGTAGTAAGATTTGGGCCGTAGCATAGGAATTAATGTTTTGTAATTTTTTTTATTTTTCTGTTAGCTATAGTCTTAGTTTGTTTTAATTTGTAAAAGGCCATTTATCAAGTCCAAGTAGATTGGAAGAGTTCTCAGTGCTCTTTCCAATTCTTGGTAGCTTTTATTGCTTTCTTTAATTTTAGTGTATTTGTTTGTGTTCACGTGTAGGTGTGACTTTTGTCACATTAGAGTCCGTACGTTTAGGGGTTCTTAGAGTCCGTTAAAAGCAAAGATGTCTTGTTATAGGTCTTCTTCTAGGTCTTCTAGTTCATATAGGGTGTCTAGTTTAGATAATGTTGATGAAAAGTTTAAACAAGCTAG
>NW_014542543.1:107958-109409 GCF_000741045.1 Vigna radiata var. radiata | reverse complement strand
GGGCAAGACTTAAAGAGATCATGGATAAGAAAAGAGAAAGAGAGATTGAGAGAAGAGAAAAGGAAGAAAGGGAAGAAGAGAAAGAAGAAGAGAGGAGAGAGGAATTAAGAAGAGAAGAAGAAGAAGAGAGAAGAGAGGGAATACGAAGAGAAGAGAGGAGAGAAGAAGAGAAGAGAAAGAGAGAAGAAAAAGAGAGAAGAGAACAAGAAGAGGAAAGACAAGAAAGGAAAAAGAAAAAAAAGGAGGAAATGTTACTAAGAGCAATTTTGACTCCAACCATAGAACCCAATCTTAAAAGGGAAGGTTTTCTATCTTTTCAATCTTTTCCAATCATTATTCACTCTTCTAGTTTTGATTTCTCTTTCCAACCAATTGCCATTCCATATTCTATGCAAACATTTTCAAATTATGGCAATTCAAATCTTGAGTTATTGTTATCTTCAAGAAAACAAGTAACTCAAGACAATATTGAATTTGGACTTCTAACATTTTTAAAGATTACAAATCAAAATACTAGGAGTCTTTATTCTCTTGTTTTTGTAGAAAATTTCCTCTTTGGATTGGTATTAATTGAAGATATATTTGATGCATATTGCAGATTCGTCTTTGATCCAAGAGGAAGAAAAGTGGTTCTAAAAGAATAAGGCCATTACAAGATGGCCATGCTCCAAAGAATGTGTGGAGCTTCTTCATAAGGCGATTGCCAGATTTGAGGACAAATCTTTTTTTAAGAGGGAGGGTATGATGGAATCCTGTCCCATGTAGTCCTCTTTTTACATTTTATTGTATTTGTAGTGTAGCTTGTAAGGAGCATGGGTTACTATAAATACCCAGCTTCTCATTTGTACTATTGACTTTTGAGATTAATGAGAATAGAATTTTCTAAATTCAGAAACTATTCTCTCTTGAAAGTCATAGGCTAGAGAGTCCAAAGACTCCCTCTAGCCACCTTCCAGCACACTACCTCATTCTTCCATTTTCCATTTTTACCATTGTGCTTTCTCTCTCATCCACTGCCTTACTCTTCCACGTTGTGCCACAATTCATCTGCCAGATCTTCAGCTTCTCGTGCAAGCGTCAGCACTCCTGACCATGCGTCATCGCCACATCTTCATTTTACTCAACATTTCAATCCTCACATTTCACTCTCGTCGAAACCTCCTCCACTAGGTTTCTCTCGTAAGCTCATCATCTTCAACCATGCTTCCGCACAGATTTTATCTGTTGTCATTGTAAGTCACTTTCTTCACAGTTTCTTCATCTCCGGTCACTTTCCTTCTGTTTCCACCGATTGATTTCCATATTCTACCTATTAAACCATTTTCCACCGATTAAATCATCATTTCCACCGATTAATCGGTTCATTGAGTGATTCCTCACTATTCTAGGGTTTCGTCATGTCCGATTAGGGTTCGTTCATGATTTTAGGGTTTTTCTTCGATCTCTTCCGA
>NW_014542543.1:90794-106968 GCF_000741045.1 Vigna radiata var. radiata | reverse complement strand
ATATAGATTGTTAAGATATTATTGCGATGGATTATATCCTCATGATGGACCGTTGGCCCAATAGTGGAAACGATAATGACCCATCATTAATATGATTGAGGCCCATTAATCATCTTGGACCGTTCGGCTGCTAATCGCAACCGTTCGGCCCAAATAGCATACGCACATCATCCCCCCCAAGTCCAAATGAAGTGTTGGGCTTTGACCAACGAATGAATGTAGGACTTTAAAGTGCGAGGGAATCTGGACCGACCGGTTTTTGCAGCGAGTAATCTCAACTGACCGACCGCTTTATGTGAGATGCAATTTTGGCGTACCGGGCGGCCATGAGTTACCCTAAGTAGCTAGTCATTCAATTGTTACGGAAGTATTATGAATTCTTATCGTAACGCAGTGTTTTGAAACGCGTCGATTGAGTTCCAAATCATTATTAGTTTTTCCCGCTCTGTGAGCAGTTGAAGAGTTATGATCGCGTGGCCGTCAGATCATTTCGATCCAACGATTGAGGGTTTTTCTGACGGTTTCTGCCAGTTACAGGGTAATTAATGTAGGGTTTTCTTACAACCGCCACTTTCATTTCTTTTGTTCTTCGAACTTTAGAGCGCTCCTTCCTCCTCTTGCTTTGCCAGAATCTTGTTTTCTCTATCTCCGAGTAACTCCATTTCTTCAGGTAATTATGAGTTCTTGTCTTAATCTTGGTTCTCCGTCGTCAGTGGTGGAAGAAAGGGGGCAAGAGATACCAACCAGGTCGTCTGATAGGCCTTCCACCGTAGACCAGGTAGGTATTTCCACCCTTGTTCATGGTAGTAGGGTTTTTATTCATGGCGGCGTCACAGTGGACGACCATGCCGAAAATTATGCTGACGTTATTAATTACGATTGGGCATCACGAGATGTTAACGACATCTCTAGCTCCTTTGCAGATAAAGTATCTTTAGAATTTTGGATAGAGAATAGCTGCATCCTTAGGAATCTAAGTTATGGGCGTTCTGTGAGATTAGCCCCTTGCCGAGAAGACGAAAAGGTCTTCCATCATAAGCATAAATCTGAAAGACACTTCTTTTACATGTATTCATGTCTGTTTGTTGATATGTATCTTAGACTTCCGTTTTTTGATTTTCATATGGATGTGTTAAGAATCTTGAATGTTGCCCCTACGTAACTTCATCCAAACAGCTGGGGTTACATTCAGTCATTCTGTGTGATCTGCAAGTTTCTAGATATAAAGCCGACTGCCCCTATATTTTTGTATTTCTTTAGAACTCGTCCGGTTCTTCAGAGAGGTTGGGTTTCACTTATCTCCGACCCCAAAAATACCCTGTTCAAACTATACGCCGATTCGTATAAAGACTTTAAGAAACATTATTTTAGAGTGCTTATTACCGATCTAGGGCGTCCGTTTTTCCTCAACGAGGATGATAGTGAGAGGTTTCCCCTATATTGGACTCAACACCCTCGTTCGATAACTTCTTGGGATAGGGAATTATTGTCAGCCTATGAATTACAGGTCATTGGTGTACTGGAAGGACTATCTCTTCGCCCTTTCTCTTCAAAGCAGATAGTCAATTGTCTGGCGCACGACGACCTATATTCAAGAGTTTCTGGTATGTTTCCGTACTAACAATTATTAAATACTTGATGATCTTGCTTATTGAAGTTTTTTCTGTATCAGCTATCATGGGCAAGAAGAAGACCAACATTGATTGGTTTAACTGCTCTAAAGACCTTGTGCAAGGGAAAGGTTCCAGTGTTCGGACCATGACACCCCCTCCTCAAACAGCGCCGGTCGTCAATCTGGAGGGTGAAGAAAAAGTCCCTCTGAAAAGAAAGAGGAGGGTGGTTCCCCAACCTAAGGAAGCACCGACCGGGAAAAGAATGAGGAACCCTTCTAAAGGGCCTGCTATCGACGAGTCCGGACACCCATAGGCCGATCGTGATCTCCCGAACGGCGTATGGGATGCTGGCTTCGATCTTGGATACAAGATAGACCCCAAGCTTGACCCGGCCGAGATGAAGGTACTGAAGAACACGTCTCGCCAACAACTCCGCCAGCATATTTTGGAATTTTGTGCCCGTGCCACTGCCTCTGCCATAGAACTAATCCATATGGATGATCAGGAGAAGGCCGACGTTGAAGGCTTACAGAAGCAACTAATGGATCTCAATCTTCTCCATTCTGAATGCGGGCCAAAATATGAGGCGGCTGAGAAAACCATCAATGAAGGTCGTGTTATTCTTGAAAATGTAACGAAATCCCTTCAGGCAGCCAAGAAGGAAATGGACCGCCAAGCTACTGATCTTGCCTCCGCCCGAAAGGCTACAAACGAATTGACCATTGAAAGGAATACCTTGAAGAGTTCCTTAATGGCATCTAAGGCTCGAGAAAGGCAGATGGCGGAAGCAATCATTTTGGAGCATACCCGTGGATTTAAAAAGGCTATTAGGCAAGCTGCCTTCCTGCTTGATCGTCCTCTGCAAGACCTTCCTCTGGACGTGGAGAAAGACATTCTCCATGGAAAGATGGTCCCGTCCAAAGAGGTTCCTGCTGGAACCTACTCTGATGGTGAAGAAGAAGAAGAAGAGGATGCTCTTGTTCAGCCTGTTGACCCATTGGGAGAAACCAGCAACGTGACCATCAATGTTGGTGAAGTTCCTGCTCCTGAGAAGGCCATCGTTGAGGAAGCAAATACTGAAAAAGCTTAGATCTTTAGTTATACCTTCATTACTCTGTTGATGACCTTAAAACTCTTTCTTAACCTCTTTTGTCGTTCTGAATGTTTGTTATTTCTAAATGTTTTTTTTGGCAACTTTGATTTATGTTATGCAATCGCTTAGGAATTAATATGAATCTAAGGCTTTCGGCCTATAACGCAATGTTGTATGTACGATTGAAGGCTTTCGACCTTCGGTTAGATTTTTAATTTTCCTTACCTTATAGGTGTTTCACCCTTCACCGTTTTGGCGTAACAAGGGGTTTACTTTGCCGAAAGTTCAGCGGAAATTTTCCTTTAGATAAAGTAACTTAGTTAATATGAATTCGAGTGAACTTACTTGCTTATGCAGAAGCGCTTGATTTCAACGTTTCGTATTTCCTTGAATGTGTCGGCCGTCCGGTGCTAGTGGCCTCTTCATGTTTGAATGATGACGTTATGAAAGGAACTGCAAAATTGCTTATCCTGAACTCTTAGTTTAATGGCGTTATCCTGCAGGGCAAACGTCGCCTTTAATGTTGGAGGCAAGTGTTGCCTTTAAGAACTTGGACAGTTAGTCCGTTCGGACGTTTAGTCCGGAAGGCAAGTGTTGCCTTTAATAGTTCAGACGTTTAGTCTGTAAGGCAAGTGTTGCCTTTAATAATTCAGACGTTTAGTCCGTAAGGCAAGTGCTGCCTTTAATAGTTCAGACATTTAGTCCGTTCGGACGTTTAGTCCGGAAGGCAAGTGCTGCCTTTAAGAATTCAGACATGTAGTCCGGTCGGACGTTTAGTCCGGAAGGCAAGTGCTGCCTTAAATAGCTCAGACATTTAGTCTGTTCGGACATTTAGTCCGGAAGGCAAGTGCTGCCTTTAAGAATTCAGACATGTAGTCCGGTCGGACGTTTAGTCCGGAAGGCAAGTGCTGCCTTTAAGAATTCAGACATTTAGTCCGTAAGCTTTTTGAATTGGTGAATGATAAACTGAATAATTGCATTGAAATATCATTAACAAATGTTTGTAAAGCAGTAAATCTGAAAGGCAGTAAATCTGAAATTCTAACTATAGTAGAACTTTAAATGTGTGGCGTTCCATGTATTCGGAATGGTCTTTCCGTTTAAATGCTCCAATCGGTATGCACCGTTCTTCAAATCTTCAGTGACGCGTGGGGTGTACACCTGTATGCCCACAGTACTTCAGGTAATTCTTCGACCCACAATCCTTTTGCACACCCCAATCTCTTCTTTAACTCAGAAATGATGGCTTTGTTGGCTGACTCAGCCTGCCCGTTTGTTTGTGGATGCTCAACTGAGCTTGTGACATGTTTAATGCCCAGACCTTTGAGGAAATCCTCTAATTTCCGTTCAACAAATTGCCGACCGTTATCAGTTATGATTTTGTGTGGTAGCCCAAACCTGCAAATCAGGCGCCAGATGAAACTCTGTACCTTTTGAGCACTTATTATCGCGAGGGCTTCTGCCTCAATCCATTTGGTGAAGTAATCGACCGCGACCAAGAGGTATTTTCACTATGCTTTCCCGACCGGAAGAGGCCCGACAATATCCATCCCCCACTGTGCGAAGGGCCACGGGGAAATGATCTCGTGTAATTCCGAGGGCGAAATTCGTAAGTTGTGTCCATGAGACTGGCATGAGATACATTTATGTACGAAGGTTGCACAATCTTGTTCCATAGAGGGCCAGTAGAATCCGGCTCTTAGAACTTTGGCTTTCAACATCCTCTTTCCTAAATGTGAACCGCAAATCCCCTGATGTAACTCTTGCATAACGTAGTTTGCTTCTTCATCGGATAAACACTTTAGCAGCGGGGTAGTGTAACTGCGCCAGTACAAGTCGTCACCCACTAACATGTAACGGGCGATTCGTTTAGAATCAAGTATATTGAGTCGTCCGCCCTGTTCTTGATGGATCATTAATTGTATTATATCCTGTCGCCAATCAGTTCGTGGTGTGGTCACGTTAGCGGCGCATGCTTCCAACAAAGGCTTATGCAGTGTAGTTTTGATCACTGAAGATAGCTGAGATTTTTCTCGAGAATGAGTTAACTTTGACAACAGATCTGCCCGGGAATTTTGTGATCGGGGTATGTTAGTCACCGAGAAACTGATGAATGATTTGATCAAATCATTGACCTTGTGATAATAACGCAGCAAATGATCGTCCTTGACCTGAAAAGTTCCGTTAACCTGTCCCACGACTAGTTGAGAGTCCATTCTGCACTCCAGATGATGGACTTCCAACTCTTTAGCCAATAATAAACCGCTAATGAGAGCTTCGTATTCTACTTGGTTATTGCTGAGCTGGAAGTTAAAGCTAACCACTTGTTCGATTAGTAGGTCGCCCGGTCCTTCTAGCACAATGTCGGCGCCTCCTCCTCTTTTGTCAGAGGACCCATCTACATTAAGATGCCAAATATTGGGCTCTTTCGGATGGTACGCCTCTGCGATAAAGTCAGCTAAGTGCTGACCTTTAACAGAACCTTGAGGTTCATACTGTAATCCGAACTCAGATAGCTCGATCGCCCAGGCCACAATCCTTCCGGCCAAGTCAGGCTTTCGAAGGATCTTGACAATCGGATGGTTCGTCCGGACGACAACCTGATGACTTTGAAAATACGGCCGGAGACGTCGTGCTGCCGTGAGCAAGGCGAGCGCCACTTGCTCTACATGAGAATATCTTTCTTCTGGTCCCTGCAGGGTTCGGCTGATAAAATATATCAGTTTAAAATCAGGATGTTCCTGGATGAGAGCTGCGCTTATCGAATGGTTGGATGTAGCCAAATAGAGTTGCAAATCGAACCCCTCAGTTGGACGGGCCATGATAGGTGGACTAGTCAGAATGCTTTTTACTTTAGAAAAGGCCTCTTCGCAGTCGTTGTCCCAATGTCGAGGTACGTCCTTTTTCATGTTCTTCAGAATAGGCCTGATGTGATCAGAGAGCCTGGGTATGAATCGTGATAGAGCTGTCAAATGTCCGACTAAGCATTGGACATCTTTCAACTTAGTAGGACTTTTCATCTCCAATATTGCCCTACACTTATCTGGATTCGCCTCTATTCCACGATGGGTTAGCATGAAACCCAAGAATTTTCCGGCGAACACCCCGAAAGTGCATTTGTTAGGGTTCAGACGCATGTTGTAATGCCTGAGTTGTTGAAAAACTTCTTCTAAATCCTTAAGATGTTGTTGATGTGTGTGGCTTCGTATCACCATATCGTTGACATATACCTCCATGCAACGGCCTATCTAACTATGGAAGACTTTATCCATTAGGCGTTGATAAGTGGCGCCCACATTTTTGAGTCCGAACGGCATGACTTCAAAGCAGTAATTTTCTTGCTCTGTAATAAAGGCTGTCTTTTCTCTGTCTGGGGCATGCATCGAGATTTGATTATACCCCGAGTAGGCATCCAGGAAACTTAGGACAGTATGTCCGGACGCTCCATCTACCAAGCGGTCAATATTGGGAAGCGGATAAGAATCTTTAGGGCATGCTTTGTTGAGGTCCGTGAAGTCCACACACATCCTCCATTGTCCGTTCGCCTTTCTTACCATGACTACATTAGATAACCATGTAGTATAGGTTAATTCTCGTATGAACCCCGCCTTGAGGAGTTTGTCAACCTCATTTCGAATAGCCGACCGTTTTTCATCACTGAACCTTCGTTTCTTTTGAGATACCGGTCGAGCTTCTCGGAATATGGACAATTTGTGAGAGATGACGCTGGGATGGATTCTGGGCATATCTGACGCGCTCCAGGCGAACAAGTCGTTGTTATGCTTTAATAGCTCCTACAATGCATTTTCTTCAAATAGCTGAAGGTTGTCTCCGATTGAAGTAGTTTGTTGTTAATTTTTGCCTACCATAAAAGGCTTTATCTCACCTTCAGGTTGTATGCGTTCGTCTGTATTGGTCCTGGGATAAAGATCAATCAGGATTGCTTCAGTACGGTTCTCTTTTTTGTAAGGTGTGACCTTTAGTCCAGCTACGTAGCATTGGCGAGCGGTTTTCTGATCCGCCCGGACGGTGCATATATTTCCCTTGTCCGTAGGAAATTTCATTGCCAAATGTGGGGTAGACACGATTACCCCAAAAGCATTTAGGCAAGGGCATCCTAGAAGGGCGTTATAGGACGTGTTTGCTTCTACTAGCAAGAAACGAACTCTGAGCTCTTTACCATCATCATCGGACCCTAGGTGGGTTCGTAAGTCGATGTACCCCTGGGTGTCTACTCTTTCTCCAGCAAAACCAACAATTTTCTCGTTAAATGGAGCAATCATATCTTTTGCGATTTCCATTCTTTGAAAGGTTGTCCAGTATAATATATTGACTGAACTACCCTAATCAACGAGGACTTTACTCACATCGTATTGTGCAATGCGGGCGGTGATGACCATGGGGTCGTCTTGATCAGGATCTGGTGCGTGAAAATCCCTGTTTGTGAATGTTATATCCGGCATTGACGCCGGATTGCGTATCACTGAGTGTACGCTGCGCAGACTTCTCAAATGTCTCTTCCGGGCGGAGGATGAAGCACCTCCTCCAGCAAAACCGCCTGAGATGGTGTCAATTATGCCTTTAACTATAGGTTCCCGCTCTCTGGGTCGACTGCGGGATCTGTGACCAGGGGGACTACGAGAACGGTCGCGTGAGTGATTACCTTTTCGTTTAGCATGTTTCGGGCTTCTTCGTGTCTTTCTGGGAGAGTGTCCCGCTCGGCCGGAATCTTCTTTTCAAATTCTCGAAGATGCCCGGCACGAATTAGCTTCTCTATTTCATCCTTGAGAGTTTGGCAGCCTTCAGTAGTATGTCCACCCGAATTATGGAATCGGCATATCTGCGTTGCATCCATATTTTTTGGTGGAAATTTTCTTCTTTGGAAGATGAGATTCGATTATCTAGGGTTTAGATTTACCATTGGTTTCTGTTCCCGGACATTCTCAGCTCTCCATTTGCCCTCTTTTTTGTTAACACTTACTGGATGCTCCTCGTGTTGTTGCTTCCGGAAAATCCTCTGATCTTCCATTTTAATGAATTTGGCCATCTTTTGTTGCAGCTCCTCCAACGTATTGGGTAATTCGGCATATAAGCTTTTAGAGACGAATCCTGCTTTTAGGTAGTTGGGTAGACTACTGATGATGAATTCGGGACTGGCTCCCTTTATCCTCCGGGCGGCGTAGTTGTATCGGTGCATGAAAGCTCTGAGAGTTTCGTCTTTTCCCTGCCTAAGATTGACTAGCTCGGCAGCAGTAACCTCCTCATATCGGTTGGTGGAATATTGCTTCTTGAACATGTTTGTCAGCGTGCGGAAACCATCCACCGAATTAGGTGCAAGGGTATAATACCACTCTAGGGCTTCTTCCCTCAGTGACAGGGAGAATGCCCAGCATTTTACTGGGTCACTTTGAGTGTAGAAGGCCATAGAATCAATGAAGTTCCGTAAATGATGCTCCGGGTTCGTCGTGCCGTCGAATTTCTCCACCTGAGGTGGAGGCCGATCAAGCATAGGGGCCTACATGATGGCATCAGTGAACGACAGGAAGTCTGGGGACCGGGGGGGAGGAGGTGGATTATGATTCTGACTATCTTCGGACGTCTCCCGGTCGTGTTGTTTTTCTTTGCTGCGTTCAGCATCATGAGTCTTCTTCTGTTGTAATTCTTGTTGTAAAGTTGCAATAGTTCAGGCTTGCTCTTCTAACTGCGCCTGTAGTTCTCTTATCATCTTAATTGGATCTGGATTCTCCATGCCTCTTGTGGTCACCATTGGGAGTCTTGTTCTTTCGAGCCCCACGGTGGGTGCCAAAATGTTTCGGTATGAATATTTTGGGGATCGAATGGACTAACCTGGGTGACGTTGCGCTCCCGCTGTCTTGCAATCTTCAACCGTCCGGAATTTCCAAGCTTTGACCGGGGGGGAGGTACCTGCAATGGCACTCCGACGCCCAAGTCAGGGTAAGTAGTGAAGAGCCTTGAAAGCAAGGCTGAAGGCTCTCAATTTGAGAATGCAGAGCGAAGTCACTCAAAAATACTATAAAGCACAGTGGTGTATCAGAGAGCGTACCTGGTTTGTGATTCTATCCCTGTATATATAGAATGTTATCAAATATAAACATAATATAATATAAACGGCAATACCTAAATATCCGGTTGTTCATATCTTATTTGATCTTTTCTGATATAGATTGTTAAGATATTATTGCGATGGATTATATCCTCATGATGGACCATTGGCCCAATAGTGGAAACGATAATGACCCATCATTAATATGAATGAGGCCCATTAATCATCTTGGACCGTTTGGCTGCTAATCGCAACCGTTCGGCCCAAATAGCATATCGTACAGCGGTATTAATTACTAGGGGAGGCAAGGGATAGCAAGCTAGTAGTTAATATTAGGCTCTTTTCGCCGAGGGATCGGGTTAAGGGTAGGCTAAGAAAGTCGCATAACAATTAATTAATCAAACTAATATTCAAGAGGAGTAGATTAGAGAGTGCGAATTAGATGAAATTGTAAACCCCCAACAACATCCATTCATCCATTGTTTTCTTTTGTCAATTGAATCAACTTTATTTTGCATGTTAATATTTTTGTTCTCAAATCCAATTTAATAATTTTTATTTTCAAGTCTTATTATTTTAATTCACGTGAACGAGAAAGCCTTTCGAGTCTCTAGGGAAAACGATATTGGTCTTACCATTTATATTACTTGTATGATTTGGTACACTTGCCAATTTGTCAACATTGCTGGGAAAAGAATTGCTCCATTTAACTCGTCTTCATTTACTTTCCTTGCAAGTGTCACGGTCATCAGGTGTCTTTTAGGGCATTTTAATTTTCAATTTTTTTCTTGGATGGAGCACTTGGTCACGTGAAAGGGTAGAGCAAAATTATGTTTGCTTAGTTCTTTTGCTTTAAAATATTTTACATAATATTTTGAGTTGTTTTTCATCTCTTTAATTTATTGTTGGATGTCAATCATTTTAATTATTTCTGGATGTTTGTTTGTTGCTATGTTGGGTTTAGCATTTTATTTTACTTTAATGTTTCTTTTTCTTTATCTTATTCGATTGTGCTTAATTTCCAAGCAATTTAAGTGAGTTTAATTCTCATCTCAAACACTTTCACGACCCCCCCCCCTTCGTGTTTGACCTGATTCTCGAATCACAGTTTGGTCCTTGAGAGACGACCTAGGAGTCACTTCCTAGCTATACTGCATTTCTCATATGCAATCAAATTTTGCATGGGCGGCGACACCCATCAAAATTTTGGCGCCGTTGTCGGGGACCAACGGTTCAGTTTTGAGTCTTGTGTTGTCTTGTGTTGTTTTCTGTGTTTTGAATTTTTGTGCTATTGTTTCATGATTATAAGGTGTTGCGATTTAGTGCATGACTAGAGGAAATCCTGGATTCATACCACCCTTTGATCCTGAAATTGATAGGACGTTTCATAGGTTAGTTAGGAATTCTAGGAATTTGTCTTTAGAATTTGCTTTTGAGTCTGTTCCATTAGATATTGTGCATCCCACTGCTGAGTACTCTGGGCATATTGCATCCACTGCATCTCTTGCATCTGCACTTGATTCTGATTCTAATTCTGATATTTTTCATACTGAGAACAATATGGCACAACCTCCAACTCGTGAGAGGACTTTTAGGGAGATGGTTGCACCTGATTTCGATATTGAAAGCTTGTGCATCCAATATCCTGATGAGGACGTTCCATTTGTTCTTAAGACTGGCTGATCCATTTGTTGCCCAAGTTTCATGGTCTTGCAATTGAGAATCCACATAAGCATTTGAAGGAATTCCACATTGTCTGTTCGACTATGAAACCTCATGATGTTCCTGAAGAGCACATCTTCTTGAAGGCATTCCCTCATTCATTGGAAGGTGTTGCTAAGGATTGGTTGTACGCTTTGGCGCTTAGATCCGTCACTAGATGGGATGATCTGAAGAGGTTGTTCTTGGAGAAATTTTTCCCAGCATCCCGGACCACAGCTATCAGGAAAAACATCATTGGGATTAGGCAGCTTGGTGGAGAGAGCTTGTATGAGTATTGGGAGAGATTCAAGACACTTATTGCAAGTTGTCCCCACCATCAGATACATGAACAACTCCTTATCCAGTATTTCTATGAGGGTTTGAACAACATGGATAGGGGTATGATTGATGCTGCCAGTGGTGGTGCTCTTGGAGACACCACACCTGCTGAGGTCAGGCAATTGATTGAGAAGATGGCTTCCAACTCCTAGCAGTTTAGCGCCAGGAATGATGCTATTGTGGTGAGGGGCGTACATGATGTTGTTGCCCAGTCTTTATCAGCCATTGAAAGCAAGTTGGAAGACAAGATTGAATCTCTTGCAAAGTTAGTGACACAGTTGGCAACCAACCAGAAACNTACANCTTNATNNGNATNTGTTGCACGACTATNTGNTGTTTGTACTTCTCGTGACCACTACACAGATGCTTGTCCTACTTTGCAGCCATCAGCTGCCTCTGATGAGCATCAAGCTTATGCTACTAACATATTTAACAACAGGCAGCCACAACAGTCAAATCATGACTTGTCTAGTAACAGGTACAACTCAGGGTGGAGGAATCACCCTAATCTTAGATGGAACAATGCACCACAACATCAGCAGCAGGCGCCTCCTTTCCAGAATGCTGGAGCACCTAACAGATATGTGCCTCCACCTATGCAACAACACCAGAGGCAACAACAGCAACAGCAGCAGTAAGAGGCACCTGCCCAACCGGCTGCCCAACCTTCGACTTTGTCTGCACCTTCATTGGAAGAGTTAGTGAGACAGATGACTATGCAAAACCTGCAGTTTCAAAAAGATAACATGCAATTTCAGCAGGAGACTAGAGCTTCCATATAGAGTCTTACTAACCAGATGGGTCAGATGGCTACTCAGATAAACCAGGCGCAATCTCAGAATTCTGATAAGTTACCATCCCAGACTGTGCAGAATCCTAGGAATGTGAGTGCCATAACCCTCAGATCAGGGAAGCAGACTGTTGTGCCTTCAGAGCCCGCTTCTCTACCTACACCCATGCCTGCCACTTGTCCTAGAGAGGACGACCATGACGGTTCACGCAAGGCATTTGAGGTGGGTGGATCTTCTTCTCCAGTCGGTGGTTCTTCTTCAGGTGGATCTTCACCCTCTTCCACAACCACCGCTGCCGCACCTTCTCCTTTGGTTGACCGACCTATCCCTCTTCCATTCCCTTCACGGGCACTTCCAAGCAAAAAGACGGAAGAGGTGGATAGAGAAATTCTGGAGACCTTCAAGAAAGTAGAGGTGAACATACCTCTACTCGATGCCATCAAGTAGATACGAAAATATGCAAAATTCTTGAAGGAGTTGTGCACACACAAGAGGAAGATGAAGGGAAATGAACGGATCAGCATGGGAAGGAATGTATCAGCTCTTATTCGTAAGTCGGTCCCACACATTCCTGTAAAGTGCAAGGACCCAGGTATGTTTTTGCATTCCTTGTGTGATTGGGAACAGTAAATGAGAAGAAGCCTGTGATCATTTCTACCTCCCTTGATTCTGTTCAAGAGGAGAAGTTGCTTGATGTGCTGAGGAGGCACAAGAAGGCCATTGGGTGGAGTTTGGCTGAAATACCTAGTATTAGCTCATCCACATGCATGCATAGAATTCTTTTGGAGGATGGGGCAAAGCCAGTGAGACAGCCACAAAGGAGGCAAAACCCCGTGATCATGGACGTGATCAAGAAGGATGTGACCAAGCTTTTGCAAGCTGGGATCATCAACCCTATTTCAGACAGTCAGTGGGTGACCCCATCCATGTTGTGCCTAAGAAGACTGGCCTCACTGTTGTGAAGAATGAGAGGGATGAGCTTATCCCCACTAGAGCGCAGAACAGCTGCAGAGTCTGCATTGATTATAGGAGGCTCAATCAAGCAACCAGGAAAGATCACTTCCCCCTGCCATTCATTGATCAGATGCTGGAGCGCTTGGCAGGTAAATCTCATTATTGCTTTCTTGATGGTTTTTCTGGTTATTTCCAAATCAATATTGCTCCTGAGGATCAAGAGAAAACCACATTCACCTGCCCCTTTGGCACTTTTGCCTATAGGAGGATGCCCTTTGGTCTATGCAACGCCCCTGGTACCTTCCAGTGGTGCATGCTTAGCATTTTTAGAGACTTTCTTGAGAGTTGCATAGAGGTGTTTATGGATGATTTTACTGTGTATGGATCCTCTTTTGATGCATGTTTAGACAGTCTGGAAAAAGTTTTGAAAAAATGCATAGAAACAAACCTTGTTCTCAATTTTGAGAAATGTCACTTCATGGTTGAACAGGGTTTGGTTCTAGGGCATATTATTTCTGAAAAGGGAATAGAGGTAGATCCTGCTAAGATATCTGTGATTTCGCAGTTGCCTTACCCCTCTTGCGTGCGATAGGTTAGATCTTTTCTAGGACATGCAGGTTTCTACAGGCGCTTCATTAGAGATTTCAGCAAGAAGGCGCTTCCCTTGTCCAGACTGCTGCAGAAGGACATCGACTTTGAGATTGATGACAGCTGCAAGCAGGAAGCTTTGACCACCACCCCTATCATTCAGGCACCAGATTGGACAGTCCCATTTGAGCTCATGTGTGACGCATCAAATTATGCCTTGGGAGTTGTCCTGACACAGAAGATTGATAAGTTGCCTAGAGTGATCTACTATGCCTCACGAACTTTGGATGTTGCCCAAGCAAACTACACTACGACTGAAAAAGAGTTGTTGGCAATTGTTTTTGCCCTTGATAAGTTTAGGTTGTATTTGCTTGGATCTCCTGTTATTTTGTATATTGACCATGCAGCTCTGAAGTTTTTGTTGAAAAAGGCTTAGTCAAAGCCAAGATTGATCAGGTGGATGCTACTACTCCAAGAGTTTGACTTGCAAATCAAAGACCGGAGTGGAGCACAAAATTTGGTTGCTGACCACCTCAACAGGATTGAGAGAGCTGAGGATCAGGCTCATGTGTTGCCCATCCAGGATGACTTTCCTGATGAGAGTTTGTTAATGATTTCTTCTTCTCACCCTACTCCTTGGTTTGCACACATTGTGAATTATTTGGTTGCTTCTGTTTTTCCTCCCTTAGCATCACGTGCTCAGATTGCCAAAATTAAGAGTGATGCTAAGTATTATGTTTGGGATGACCCATATCTGTGGAAGTTGTGCAGTGACCAGGTTACTAGGAGACGCATTCCGGACCATGAGATTGACTCGGTCCTACAATTTTGTCATGCCTCCTCACCTAGTGGTCATATGGGGATTCAAAGAACAGCTCGCACGGTGCTTGATTGCGGTTTCTACTGGCCTTCCATCTTCAAGGATGCAGAGAGGATTTGTAGCACCTGTGAGCCGTGTCAGAGAGCAGTCAGACCTATTTCACAGAGACAGGAGATGCCTCAACAGCCTAGGCTGTTCTGTGAGGTGTTTGACGTCTGGGGTATAGATTTCATGGGTCCTTTTCCTATTTCTTTTGGTTTTTCCTATATTCTCCTTGTAGTGGATTATGTTTCAAAGTGGGTGGAAGCTAGGGCCACCAAGACTAATGATGCTCGGGTTGTTGTAGATTTTGTTAGATCTCACCTCTTTTGCAGGTTTGGAGTGCCTAGAGCATTTATTAGTGATCAGGGGACCCATTTTTGCAACAGATCCATGCAAGCCTTGCTAAAGAAATATGGGGTGGCGCATAGAGTTTCTACACCTTACCACCCCCAAACAAATGGGCAGGCTGAGATCTCCAACAGGGAGATTAAGAGGATTTTGGAGAAGATTGTCCAGCCCAATAGGAAGGATTGGAGTAATAGGTTGGACGATGCTCTTTGGGCCCATAGGACTGCCTACAAAGCACCCATTGGGATGTCTCCCTATCGGGTTGTCTTTGGAAAGGAATTTGAGCATCGCGCATATTGGGCTGTGAAGACTTGCAACTTCTCCATTGACCAAGCTGGAGAGGAAAGGAAGTTGCAACTGAATGAATTGGATGAGATCCGATTGGAGGCCTATGAGAACTCGAAGTTCTACAAAGAAAGGACCAAGAGATTCCATTATAGTTCCATTGTTAGAAAGGACTTCGAGGTTGGCCAGCAGGTTTTGTTGTATAACTCTAGGCTCGGCCTCAAGGGTGGTAAGTTGAGATCAAAGTGGACTGGACCTTTTGTTGTGACTAATGTTTATCCTTATGGTGCAGTAGAGATCCAGGATCCATCTGCAGCTAAAAGCTTCAAGGTGAATGGGCATAGACTGAAGCCTTTCCTCAGCAATCCTTCTTTGTTGGATGCAGTGGTGGAGGAGACGTCTTTGGTCCACCCCACCTACCCTCCCAGCTGACTCAGGGAGTTTCTTTTCTCCTTCCCTCCTCACTTATATTGCACTTTGTCTATATCTGCTGACTATTCTGATTGTTTATCTGTTGATTGTGACACACTGAGGACATTGTGTCGTTTAAGTGTGGTCTATTAGGGGAGGTTGTTTCTTTGTTTATGTTTCGGTTTTTAGGTAGTTTGTTGTGTCTTGTGTACAATTTTGCATGCTTTTCGTGAATTCTGGATTGTGATTAGGTTGTTAGTTTCCCTTCACTACATTGATACTCTGTTTTGTTGGACTCCTTGCTCTTCTTTGCTTGGAAGATAATCATGATGTTTGAGACTTGAATTGATTGTGACCGAACTCCGTTTTTTCCTTTTTTCGGATGGGAAATATTTCTCAGAACATGGAGTGTGAATCCAACCCATGTTTGAATTGAAATTNAGATACTGATACAAGTTCTTCCCTTCTGAATCAGGTATATTCATATCTGAAAGAGGTTGACAATAAGTTTTTTCAAAATGGACTATTTGTCCCCCTGTGTGAGATTTGAGCCATTTGGTGATCTTTCTTATGTGTGATATGTCTTTGGACTGCTTGCACATTTGCCTTAGCTTGACTCTGTTGATAATTCTTGATTCATGNGCATGTTTGAAAATGATAAAGGCATTTTGTTGATTGAGCCTCTCTAGAAAGATAGCCTACCCTGTTATGATCTCTTTGTTAGCCCCTTTGAGCCTATACTTCCCCCATTTCTTTGTTTTGAAGCTCACACAATAGCCTAAGTGAAAAAAACCATGATCACCTGAACCTTAGGAATTTTGGAGCTTTGGAATTGTTTTGGGAATAAGTGTGGTCTCTTAGGAGTTGCAGATGAATTGGCTAGTGAGTCCTCTTCTTGTGGTTGCACTGTAAATATCATGTATCTTTTCTTTTGAATTGTGTGTTGAATAAAAAAAAAGACAAAATGAAAAAAAAAGAGAAAATACAGAAAAAATTTTGTGAATAATGGATTCAAGAAGAGGATGGAATTAGAGGTTGTGGGTGTGTTTGAATATGTTTACACTTGTTCCCCATTGCTCCTTTGTTCCTTATGGTTTGTAGCTTCTTATCCAGATGTATCCTCCC
>NW_014542543.1:89352-90619 GCF_000741045.1 Vigna radiata var. radiata | reverse complement strand
TGAAAAGACCTTTTGATTTGAACATGCATATGTGTTTGAGTGTTGATATTAGAGGCTTGCCAAGTCTATTTGTGTTTGCTTTCTTGAGTGCATTGAGTGACATTGATTTACCTTAAACACTTGAGAGAAACACTGATTGTGTGCATCTGTGAGGCTCTGTTGCTTTTGATTCATCTCTTGAACTTATTGACTGTTTTCCATGTACTGAACTGTTTGGATGATTCTGTGAGTATTTGCTTTCATTACTTTTGTGTTGGATACTTTCCACTTCCTTTCACTGTCCAGATTTTGTTAGAATTGTGCAGCTCTATTTCTGTTTTGTGAGTCGTTGTGTCTGTCTGTCGAGTCTATGTCACCTCCCTGATGTTTGAGTGTTCCCTGGTTTTTGTCTTGGTTTTGCCTATGAGTGCAAAAGACTAAGTGTGGTCTATTTTGATGAGTGGTTATTTCTTGACCTATATTTAGTTTATTGCACTTAAATAAACCAGGGAATTGTGTTTAATTGTCTGTTATTTCCCCGTTTTCCGAATTCTGCTTAATTTGGTCGGAAATTCGTAATTGTGCTAATTTGGGTTTTCTGAGTTGATTAAGTGCATTTTGGTTGCAGGGAAATTTTGGAAAACATCATTTGGAGCATTAGGGAAGGTGGCGTGATCATTCAGGACTCAACATTTAGTCATTTCCTTTTTAATTAAGTTGTAATTTCGTTTTCTAGAAGCCCTTAATTAGAATTAGGTGTTTTGGACCCCTTTAGGGGCATTTTTGTAAAAACCAAATGTGGGGGCCATGTGGCATCTCTTTAGGGCGGACTTGTAGTGTGTGGACCCTACCAAATTGTAATTCTTGGTCATATAGGGTGTGAATACCGAGCCACACACTTAAAAACCCATATCCTACGTTTTTGGTTTCATTCTCCTAGGGTTTCTCTTGTTTGAACATGCTTTAATGGGTGCTTGCTTGGTGCCATGGTTTTGGACCATTTTTAATGAAGATGATGCAGATTTTCATCTTCCCTTGACTTACTCTTAGTTGTCTTAACTCGTTTGTGGTGAAAATCCTTTCATTCCTTCTTCCATTTGCTTGTTTTTTGAAGTTGGAAGCTTGAGCTTTTAAGCTTTTCTTTGCATTTTCATGGTGTTTCTTGGGTTTGAATGAAGTTATATTTTCAATTTTCTCTCCATTTACTGCAGTACTCACGGTTTTCCTTTTCATTTTGGTTGGTTGGTTGATGAAAATGGGGTTCTATGTGAGTTTTGGGTTGAAGAGA
>NW_014542543.1:79613-89137 GCF_000741045.1 Vigna radiata var. radiata | reverse complement strand
AAGAGCTTGAAGAAATGGAAGATTGGGTTGAGTTGAAGTAGTAGTAGTGTGGGTTTATTGTCTTGAATGGTGTTGCAACTTGAAATGGGGTTTCTTGGGTGTGTGTTCTCGGTTTTTGAAGATGGAGAAGCTTTGGATGTTTGCTTTGGTAGAGGAAAACCGAAAATGGGTTGAAAGGGAGAGAGAAAATGGTGCATTTAAGTTTTTACCCGATTTGGACAAACAAATGTTGAGACCCAATTTCCATAGAAGGAATTTTGCCATTTTGGTTTTGGACTTTGCTAGCAATTGCCGTGAACATCATATGAAGAAGAGAATGACTTGTTTGTTTTATTCCTTTTAAGCTTGCACATGTGGCACCTTGGTAGAAGCAATTTTACTTTTTGTATTTGTGCATTGAAGAAAGTTGCCTTTGATTTGGAAGGAAGGTAGTAGCTCACGGCAATTGTGTGCTTTAGAGTGTGGATTCAGATTTCTTTGCTGCATTGGAAGAGAGAGGACGGTTCATTGTATTTGGAAGGCACGTGTGTATTGTCTTGAAGATTGGAGCACATAGGACAAGAGGCCAACATATTTTATAGTTTATTGAAGATTGAAATTGAAGTTTGACTTTGATACTTGGGTAACTCACGGCCATGTGCTCTTTCTTTGGCCAATTGGACTTTCAAATTCATTTTTTAATTGCCATCATGTCAAGTAATTTGTTAGGATTAAATTAGGCTTGTTGGTTTCCTTGGTTTTTAATTAATTTGGTTGATAGGTTGAGTTTAATGTGTTTGAATTTGTGTGAAGTTTAATTAATTTTAACTGTGTTTGTTAATTTGTTTGCAAGAGTATTTGATATTTGAATGTTGTCTAAGATTTTTAATAGTGTTAGTTTAATTACCATGCTAGCTTTAATTAGTTTGTTTGCATCTGTGTCTTTATATTGAGATCGTTAATTTTTGCAACACACTTTCAACCCTCCCCCCTTCGTGTTAGACTCGATTCTCGAACTGCAAAATTGGTCTTTGGGAGACGACCTAGGGGTCATCCCCTAGCTATACTGCATTTCTAATATGCAATCAAATTTGTATGGGCCGCGACACCTATCATCCACCCTCATATATCTACTCTTCTTATTTAATTCGCTTATTTATCATATTGCCATGCAAACTTTCTTGGTCTACCCTTAACCCAATCCCTTGGCGAAAAGAGCCTATTACTAATTACCAGTTTGTTATCCCTAGCCTCCCCTAGTAACTAATAATGCATAATAAATGGAAGCAAAATACAATTGATCGTCCTACCCCTATCCTTAGGCGGTATTAGCATAATCAAGGAATTCCCCCAAGTTCATGACATTACTATACGTTCTCGTATCAATAAAGACAAACAACGTCTACCAATTGAGTTAAACAATAAAAGCATTAAATACAGGTAAGGAACCCATCAATTGATAAATCAAGCATATGCAAGCATATGAATTAAATAAGAATTTGGATATATGAGAGTTTCAAAAGATTACATTGTTCCCCAACAACAAAGGGTTTAGTTCACCATTATCATGGTGAAACTAGATGAAATACAATGGAAGAATGAAAGAATAAACCCTAGATTGAGTAGTTTGGAGCTTAAGCATCCAAAGAACGACCTCCAAGGTGTGTAGAGCTGCTGTGGACGTTTCCCTCCGCTAAAGATTTCAGTTTCTAGTCGTATTGGATCTATTTATAACACAGAAAAATAACAGAATTTAAGCCCAAGCCTAGCAGACAATTGCTCAGCGCCTAATTTAACCGCTCAGCAGTTTGCCTCTAATCGTTCAACCGCTCAGCGCCCTGTTTGACCGCTCAGCGGTTTACCTCTAATCGCACTGGGTGCTCAACGGTTCCTTTAGCTCTTCTTTTTATCCTTTTTCTTCATCTTTCACAAGCACAAGTCCACCTTACTTCACTTCCATCTTCAAATCACCTCAAAACCCTACAAAACAATGTAAAACCAAGCATAATACCTCTAAAACGAACTTTTGACTCTCAATGACTCAACTAATTGTTTTACTTGATTTTAAGCTTATTTTAAGCCATAAAGGATGTGTTTTAATATCAAATTTAAGCATGAAAATAACGTTTTTTAGACCGTTATCAGATATCCCAAATTTGAAAAAAAAAAACATACTTCTAATATTTACTAATAATTATTAAAAGGGGATCCAAAAAAAAGATACCACGATACCTCTTTACTAATCCCATGAACAAGTGAGAAACTAAATAATCATACTCATTACTTTCCGTATCCACTAATAATGTCTATTTATAATCTATAAGAACTTGCAAATGTATAGGAAGGAGTACATTTCTTTTTATCCTAAACCACACGTCTCTCCCTTCTGACATTCAACTTACAACTATAAAATTTTATATTTTATTGTAATATAATATTTTATTGAATAACAGGTGCAAAGTAGATATTTTTTAGAATGATCAAAACGAGTAATTCGATCCAGCCTAGCACGGGTTAGTCAGTTAGTGAATCAACCCAATCCGACTCATTTATTAGTGAATTAGAAAAATTCAAACTCGACGTGGATAAATGGGTTGACTCACTTAAATACAATTTTTCTAAATAAAAAATTATAAACTTTCTATAATTTAAATCTAAATAAATTTCACTCCTGGTATTTAATTAATTTTTAAAATAAAGAACTTAAATAATTATTTCAAACAAAACATAATAATAAATATTTTTTTATAAAATTAAAATTAAATTCTAATAAAATAAAATTAGATAGGTGAATTGGTAGTTCAACTTAGTCCACCATGAGTTCAACCCGTATAAACCGGATTTAAATGAACCGGATTTAAATCTGACTCAAAAAAAATATAATTTTTTAAAACCCAACCTGTCCCAAACCCGTAGTGGACGGTGATCCAGCTCTAATATTTTTAATGAAGAACGTTAAAATATATTTTTCGAATAAAATAAACGGACCTTAATTGCGCCATTTTAGTGGACGGGTCACATCACATATCCCACAATATTACATCAACAAAAAGAAAGACAGAACCCCAAAAACAACCCACCGTGTTGAAAATTGATACTCCGTTGCCAGCCATATAAATGGGACCACCCTAGCTAACCACCAAATGAGCAACAATAATATTATCATGAAACCACTAACTTTGCTTTCAAAACTATCAATATCTTTATAAAGAAATGAAAGAGTGATTTGGAGAACCAACCGATTCACATGATAGATATAATCAATTACTAATCTAACAAGAATCAATCCTTATTCTACATTGTAACTACCATAATCACAAATGCAAACCAAAACAAGAAACCTATTGTATTGATGTCATCTTGATTTCCATAGTTTGTGCCAGGTCACTGACTCT
Source organism: Vigna radiata var. radiata (assembly GCF_000741045.1). Taxonomy (NCBI): domain Eukaryota; kingdom Viridiplantae; phylum Streptophyta; class Magnoliopsida; order Fabales; family Fabaceae; genus Vigna; species Vigna radiata. Next base: position 85,763 of record NW_014542543.1, on the reverse strand, counting down.
AGCATGCAGTTAACAAGCCAACGACTCCTATTGTTTATGTGCTAGGTCACTGATTTCCATAGTTTTTGTATGTATACCATTAAAGCAATAAAACTGAAAAATGGATATTAAATGATCTAATGAATGGTCTGAGAGAAACAATCAAAATTTACAAAGGCAACAAAAACCAGCATCTCAATTTCCAACCCCACCTATGCACACTTGGAAGTATAGACCAAAATATGTAAAGAATCTTAATTGCTCCAAAAAGCTGTTATAACTGCTACCATGGTTTAAGGTCCCCCACAGGGCCAGCAGTCCAATTCAAGACCTTCTCCCCTGGTTTCAAGAAGACACTGCGGTCGTGAGGCAGTTTCCGAGCAAGGCCATTCAAAACTTGATGGAAAGCATCTCCCGGCTGCGCTGGTTGAGGGAACAGCATAGCTTGCTTCATGGAAGGGTTGGCAAGTAATCTCTGTTTCCTCAAGATAACTTCTGGTGGAATAGATGTGAGTATAGTGTCTAGTTGAGGTACATCTTTTTCATCAACATATACACCAATATCTTCCCATGGGATTGCATCAGCAAATGGAAGAACAATATCATCTGCAATGATCACTGGGATGCAGCCAAATATCACAGCTTCAACCAGTCTTGGGCTCCAAGGGGCCCATCCAAGTGGACACAAGCAGAAAACAGCTCGCTGCATGTCCTCATAGTATGTTGTGGGATGCTCTGTTGAAATGTCAAACAGAGGATTGTCCTTAAAGTTCTCCCACACTGCTGCTCTTGCACCTCTGTAACATACCAAAGTCCAGTCAGTTTGAGCCTTCACCATCGTTTTGTTGTTTTTGATATGAAAGCATGAAGACATGGAACCAAATTTCATGCATGATTAAATTACTTAGTTTTCAGTAAGATTACTAGAAAGAACCAATTAGAATATGAATGGTGTTGATCTAATTAAGATTGACAAGTTTCAATAACTAAATACTAAATCAATTTTAAGTCAAAGGATGCAAGCTCGCAGTCTTATGCAAACATGATAGAAAGATAAATGAAAACTAACAACCCTCACATTGTCACATGTCCAAATCCCCCCCTTTAAGTTTGTGGGGTGTAAAATATTAGACCTACCTTGCATAGTAGCCACCTTCAGGGTCATTTCCAACATCATAAAAGAGTCCTCGGAAGTAAACAAAAATGGACCTAGGCGTCTTTTCAGGAATGAGGTGAGCGTGCATTTTCTGTGGAGGGGCATACGGAGGAATGGTGATTGAGCCCTCTTTCAGGCAAACATGATTCCTCTGTCCAAATGTCTGAACCAACGTAGCACGCTGCAGCAATGGAAGAATTCCTCTTTCTATTGCTTTCTCCTCCTGGAACAAAATAACAATATAAAAGTGCTTGTTACAATATTCATGTACAGCTTTAATAGTGGAATTCAAGGTGCTTCTCACCAAACATCGGATGATGTGTTTGAATGCTCAATTGAACTACTAGTTGTGTAAATAACAAAATTGAAATGGCACACTAAATTTCTTACTTGATAATGGAAGCATGCTCCAAAGTCATGAGGGGTTACAAAGAAATGATCTGCCCCTTCTGTCCTATTCCAGTAAGGCCAGTTTGAAGAAATAAGTTGTATGGCACTTCGCATCATTCGTGGAGACTTGAAAGGTAAGGGGAGGCCATTTGGTGTCAAGTCACAAGTGGTGTATACAGGGGTGTAAAACCAATCAGCTTCTTCCGGATTAAGGGTTCGGACAGGGCTAGATAATAGAAACCGGTGCATAAAGATCTCAGCAGCAAACATATGAGTGAGGCATCTAGGGTCCTTTTGCAGAATTTTCTTATTATATTTGCTTGGAAGTTCATAAACAAAAACTTTTAACCTTCCCACTGGATCATCTTCTAACACGTCTCCGGCACTACCTACAATTGGTTCAATCACAACATGATTAGTACTCTCATTTCTTTACCTAACTATAATATAGCGGATTCTGAATCAAAATTGCGTAATGCAAGTCATTGAGAAATAATACAAAGAATCAAACTTAATATTAACCCGTTGAATTCCAAGCAACCAGGTGAGGTATATATATCAACTCTGTTTATGTGTATGTATCACCAGAGTTTTAAATAAATATTATTTTTTCACCATACTCCCATTCCAACTGTTTAGTCATTGGATTTTAATCCAACATACGCTACTTCCTGACAATCTCTATGCCATTATGCCGACTTGAATATAACACCATCATAACATCTAAGTACCAACACAGTTAGGTGCAGCATTCTTTCGTGATAGAAAATGCATGTAAAGTACACTCATTTTTCACTTAGCTCACCTGCAAGAAAACGGGTACAGAATTATAAGGCTTTTAATTAATGATTTTTCATTTAGATCTCATTAACCCATTAAAAAATGAGGTATTCTGTAGAATTTTGAACTTAACTTACATTAAAAAAAAAATAGACACTAGGTTTTTTTTTTTGCTGTAATTCTAGCAGAAAAGAGGGGGATATTATGAACCTACTTTCCTTCAGATTCCAGTATCAAAATTTAAACATAAAAAGTATAGGAGAAACCCTTTATGTAATTCAGGAAGATCCCAAAATTTAGAAAGACAGTAACCTTCTGGTATTCTACCTTTAATAATGAAGAATGCTTGAAAAAAGGCGTCACTTCAAACTTAACTTAAAATGAAATTTGCTCCTCACTTATCATATCAAGCAATAGAAAACACACCAAAGGCAACTGGCATAACAACCTATTTATATTCTTGGGTGAATTTGAATACCAAGGATGAATACCAAGGATGCAGGGACCTACCGATATGTTTCTAAAATGCTCTAAATAAAGTTTCATAGCTCATCAGAAAAATATGTTTTGCAACCAATATCTTAAAAGTGTCTTCGGTGTGCACATATATGCTTCTTCCAACATATATTGCTAGTACTGGAACATAGGAAGCTTGTGGCAAATGAAGAGGACAACAAAAAGCTCTATGAAAAAAAAATGGTTTTCCTTTTCCTCCTCCTCATACTATATTACGAAGTACTGCAGTACTAATACAGATTAGATTCAGAATCAGGCCATGGCATGATTTAAAATAAGTCAACAAAGGTCATCAAGATCTGGTGCCAATCCATATAACCTTACTAAAGTGAAAATTGACTAAAACACAACCCTAACTTGATAAACAGCCCCTTCCGGTGTACGTTTTCTTCAAATTCTGGACCAATTTCAACACATAACTAATTGTAGCTGGCCCTAGATCCTCCTGCGTCAGATAAGAACCTGTTTTCGCATGGCCATATATTACAATATAAACAGCTACACAACACCAGTCCCTGAAATAGATATACTACAAAGAATTGGGGTCGTGTGCATCCCCAAAATATCAAACCAGAAAATTTTTAGGACATGGTAAGAATAATTTCTAAATAGAATGTTTAGCATTCTGTGCTTGAAACACTGAATGGAAGAATAACATCTCAAAAGCTAGTCAACGATTTATATAATAGATATTTTCCGAATCAACCTAAAACCAAAGTAGATCTTAGCTAAATCCATCTCAACCCGCAAAAACACACCACTGAAAACCATAACCAGAAATTATAAACCATTAAGACCACAAACCGGAATGAAATTCACCAGAACTGAACTCTCTAAGACCCCAATCCAATGAAATCAACAAAAGCAAACCAATCCAATCAAATCAACAGAACACTGGATAAATCGACATCAGAAAGAATCTGATGAAACAAGAAGAAAGGAGGGCGAAAACAAACTTTGAAGAACCCCACCTGAAATTCTCTCAGTAGGTTGATGTCGACCCAGCTCCACAGCCCCAATGGCAAGAACAGAAGAAGCCCAAAGAAAGCAAAGGAACCCCACTTTCCAAAAATCCATTCTTTTTTCTTTTTTTGTCACCCAGAAACTCCTTGATCCGATTAACATCGGTGGTGTCTGCAACTGCAAAGAAAGGGAGCTGAGATTATAAGGCAAAAGAAGAAGTCAATTGTGGTCAACAGAAGAAGGTGGCGTAGGCGATGGTTAAAACGTCACAAGGGAAAGTGGTTGCCAGAGATTTCTTCGCAATGGAAGAAAGGGATGTGTGTTCTTCCCAGCAACAATGAAAGAGACAGAGAGAGATACGAAAATATTATTTCAGGACCAAAAGAGAGTGAATTTGCTTTGAAGAAATAAGGACAAAGGGTTTTCCTTAGTGAAAGATACAGTATGAAATATGGGTTATTGCTGAAGATTGAAGAAGAAGAAGAGGCTTTTGCCAAAATTTTCTGAATAAGTCTGGTTTTCTTTATTCACGGTTTGATAAGAGGTCCATCTCAGAATACCATATTAGGCACCAAAATTCAACTACGGCACGCGGTGAAGTTCAACCATTACTTCAATTTTGTTGCTTTTCCTTATGAGTGTGTGTCACTGTGTTTGAAATTTAACTATAACACAACCACGTTCTTGATACAATTTGTTCTCAAATTTATTACCGCCATCAAATTAGTGAGTTATTTTCTTCAAAGAGAAATTAGTAAACGATTGAATTCAAGGTACTAATAAAAGTTTGGTAAAATAGTCTATTTGTCTCTTTAAATTCTCATTAATCCAGTTTGACTCACTTTTAATCCTTAAAAACTATAGAATAATAAAATTTAATTTCATAGGAAAAAAAATACTTAACATTAACTTTACTCATAAAACTAAACTAAACTAAAGTTCAATCATTACCTCTTTAGAACAATCTTTGGGTAATATTTGCCGTGTTTTGAATTAGAATTTTTTTTATAGCATTTAAGTTGAGTTTATTGATTTTATTTTCCTTTTTATTATTCAATTATTAATTATTACTAATTTTATTATTTTAATGACCAAACATTAACAGTATATAAAAATTTAATTATACAATTAATTAGAATTTTACCTTGTTATATATTTAATCACATATCGTTATTAATACCTTTTGCATATGTTGATTACTGAGCGGTACGTTAAAAAGAGTTAATTAATTTATAATTCTTAAAAAAATGTAAAAATGTTATCTTTTATATCTAAAACAAAGGTTTTTGGTTCATTCTTTGACATTATCATTTTTTATTCACTTTATTGTTCAGTAACATACAAATTGTTATCATGTTTGTCTTTCCAGCGTTATGATGTGATATTATATGGGTAGTTTGCCAAAATCTCACACTAAGACACTTTTACAAATATTTTAAAGTAAATTATACTTTTTAAGAGTTTTTTTTTTCATTTTTTTTCAAATTATGCTTACTCTGTTTTTTTTTTTTTATTCTAGTCATGGTCTTTCTTAAAGATAATGTAGGTGTAATATTTTTAGAAAACTTAAGTCGTACGTGTCTAATGTAAAATTGGATATCAATTTGACATTTTCAAAATAAGATGAAGGATTGTGTGAGACTTTAGAAACGTTCTAGATAAGCATAATTTGAAAATACTTTTAGTGTGCAAATATAATTTTATTGTGATGCGTATAACTAAGTGATAAACTAACGATAAAAGACTCTATAAATCGTTATTATTATAACACATACAGTGCAAAATAACATTATGTATTTATTTATTTGATTGATAAGAATGTAAATGATATATATAGATTATAGGCTTAATAGCACTAATGGTCCCTATTTTGGTTGGCAAAATTCGTTTTGGTCCCTATTTTTTTTTTCTGTTCAATGTGGTCCTAAAGATTGTAAATTTCGTTCAATCTGATCCTTTTTGGAGACGCCGTTTAAATAGTTAACGGCAGAAACTCCAGCTGTGCAGAAAAGTGTTGATGTGGCATTTAACTGCCCACGTGGAGTCCGTACAGGCATAGTGAGGTAAAATTTGAAATAAAACTAGGACCATTTCGAACACACTTAACGAAAATAGGGACCATCAGGGATATTAAGCCTTTCTTTAATGAAACCCAATTTTTAATGAGGGTGGATACCCAAATTAGGGTTTTTAGGCATAATGAGGTAGATTTATTCATTTTGAAATTGAAATTGCAGATATTAGGGTTTGCTTTTTGAAAATGCCACAACCTGGGAACACAACCTAGCATTTTTGAAATTCATTAGGGTTCTTAGAATTTGGGAACCCAACCTGTTTCACCTTTGCCTTCGTCAATGGCTACCACC
>NW_014542543.1:69247-79003 GCF_000741045.1 Vigna radiata var. radiata | reverse complement strand
CACGTCAACACTTTTCTGCACAGCTGGAGTTTCTGCCGTTAACTATTTAAACGGCGTCTCCAAAAAGGACTAGATTGAACGAAATTTACAATCTTTAGGACCACATTGAACAGAAAAAAAAAATAGGGACCAAAACGAATTTTGCCAACCAAAATAGGGACCATTAGTGCTATTAAGCCTAGATTATATTAAGTACAAAACAAATCATATATATATATATATATATATATATATATTATTTTATATTTTTTTTGTCTATTTTATATTTTTCTGGCGTAACGGATGGTACTTATGTCCGGCCAAGGCTGAAAATTATAATATAGTAAGTATTCAGGATTAAGGTAAAACCAAATTAACTATCGTGCGCCTATGATTAGGTCGTAATTAAGATTTCGTTAATCATTGGCCCATGAAGAAAACTATAAATATGGGTCAAGGGTAAGAGGTAGGTGGTTACATTGAATGCACATTTACTTCACTCTCTCTTTCTATCTCTACCTTTTTATCTTGCAATTGATACTGACTTGAGCGTCGGAGTGTCATTAGCAGGTACCCGGCCGGATCCAACTGAAGTGGAACATTTGTCAAAAGGAAACCTAGTAAGGAAGGTCGGAGACCGGACGGTTTGTAGCGGAAAATTGTGCAGGAAGATTTGGAGACATTCCCAACCGAAACAGTATCATTATCATAGCAAACCAAATGAGAAAAAAAATATAAGATAAGCAAATGTTTCAATAATAGCAATTCCCATGTAATATTATTATGTAAATATATATAATTAAATTATTCTTATGCACATTATTATATAGTTTTTATAACATGCATTCAAAACATTTTCTGCAAGGCACGATTGTTATGTCTGAATATACAAAATTTAATATTTTTGAATCACATTATAGTCAGACACTTTCATGGTATTTCTAATTAATTAACTATCCTACTCACAAGAAAAAATTAGATTGACTTGATCACAATGTAGTTTACTTCACTATAGTCTCTAAATATGGTTAGAGTAACTTTCATAGGCTCTTCATATAATTAATATATATATATATATATATATATATATATATATATATATATATATATATTTAAGATCTTATTAAATTCACTCTGGCATAGCATAGCATACTAAATGCAAGTTGTACCTCCCTAGATATCAAACAACTCACCAACATGTTTTAGTAAATAATGTGAATCGACCATTTACTCTCCTTAATATTAATCGACTTTAGACTTATGCATTCATAAGAAATTTTGATTGAAATAACAATTGGAGCAAAAATTTAATCCAATAATATATTGTGTCAAATATTTACACAGTATATCTTTGGTGCAAATTCCCTCCAAAATTTGAATTACAAAGCCAACTATAAATTCTAGTTCTAGTGACATGAAAACCATGCTTGAAACACACAAAAAAAAAACGTGGCCTCTAAATTATCACACTCTCCAGCGTAGAGCTCCCCAAGTTATGCACTGAGCGACATCAACAATCTGCAAGCTTTTCTTCTTTGAATGCTAATTGGCTGTCCAAAGATATATTGGTTGGATGGTCCATGGTCTAGAGATGTGTCCTTGCTTATTGAATCCTACAAAACAAATTATACAATATTTAAGAGAAGGAAGGATTAGAAATTAATCTTCCATAGAAACAATGTGCTTTGTAATCATTCTTCCTCCTGAATTCTCCTTGTCATGGCTATAGTTAGAGGTCTTATATGATCTCTAGATAGCCTCCATTAGACCTTCCCTCTTGAAAAGGGTTTGTTCTCATATCTATTTCATCATGTTGATCATCTCCCGTGAAAGGAATTAAATCATATATGTTAAAAGTAGGACTAGCACCATATTCAACAGGAAGGTCTAATTTATATGCATTGTCATTTATTTTCTGGACCACCTTGAAAGGACCATCTCCTCTTGGACTATGTTTAGACTTTCTTTGAGAGCGAAACCTTTCCTTTCTCAAGTGAAGTCAAACTAAGTCTCCTTCTTTAAACACCATTTTCTTTCTCCCTTTCTTGTGTTTGATGACATATGGAAACTACTCCTGGTACTCCACCCATTTAAGGTAGGTCCCCTAATTTTTTCACTAAAATATGCCACATGATGACGTCCTTGAATTAAGACAACTTTTATGCCTACCCTGAATCCATCACACTCTAGTTCGAAAGCTTTGGAAAAGTAAGGCAGAACTAGAATAGGTGCATGAGTTAACTTAGTTTTTAAGGTGTCAAAAGATAAAGCTTGTTTTTCAATTCACACAAAAGTACATCTTTCTATACAAGTTCATTTAAAGGAGCAGCAATGGTGGAGAAGTTATCCACAAATCATCTATATAAACTAGCTAACCCATGAAAACTTCACACATCTCCTATTGTGTTAAGGGTGGGCCACTCTTGTATAGCCTTGATCTTCTCAGGATCAACATGTACTCCCTCTTTTCCAACTTTGAACCCAAGGAAGATAACATTTTCTTGATAAAAACTACATTTGTCAAAGTTGGCAAAAATGTGATGCTCTCTAAGAAGTAAGACTTGCCTAATATGGCCAAGATATTCTTGAACACCTTTACTAGATATTTATATATTATCAAAGTAGACTACAATGAACCTACCTATGCATTCCCTAAGGACATGGTTCATTAAACTCATGAAGGTGCTAGGAGCATTGGTAAAGACAAAGGGCATGACTAACCATCCATACAATCCAAACTTAGTCTTGAAAGCGATTTTCCATTCATCTCCTTTTTTTATCCTTATTTGATGGTAACCACTTTTAAGATTAATTTTGGTTAAAATGTTTGCTCCATGCAACTCATCTAGCATGTCGTCCAACCTAGGAATGGGGTGCCTATATTTAATGATTATGTTGTTAATGGCCCTACAGTCAATACATATTCTCCAAGACCCATTTTTCCTTTGTGATGAATAGTTATTTTATTTGTAAGACCATCATGAAGAGCCTTCGTATCAAATTTCTAAGGCCTGTTGTTAAACGATTGGCAAGTGTACCAAATTGTATCAAGTAATAATAAATGGTAAGAGTTCCCCATAGACATAAAGAAACTATTTGAACAATGGAAGAGAATGAGACAGAGAAACCCTAAGAATTAGGGTAAGAGTGTGTTGTTGTTCTTCTCTCTGCCAAAGATCCCAAACCTAGAGCACATGGGTCCTTTAAATAGAGTCAAAATAGAGCAAAAACTGAGCCTGATCCACGAAACCCGACGCTCAGGTGCCCAAAGAGGGCGCCCAGGCGGTGAACGAACCTCATGTAGGGCTTGAGCCTTCAATTGGGTGCCCAAGCTTTGAGACCGGACGCTCAAGCACCCCAATAAGGTGCCCGGGCGGTGGACGTCGATTTTCTTGCGCTCAAGCCCCCCTTGAGTGCGACCAAGCCTCGTAGACTGCATTTTGGTTGACTTTTCTACACTCTGGTTGACTTTTCTGCATTCCAACTAATTGGTACTTTAACTCTTCCTTCAAATCCTTCCAATAGCCTACAAATCAAGGGAATTTAGTGATAAAATCATCTAGTATAACTTCAACTCTCTTATTCACAAAACTAAGGCAAAAAGATGAGTTAAAGCAAGTTTCTAAGTAAAAAAGGGTGCATTTAGTAAAAAAATTACGTCACAGATAACAGTATTTTAAACAGTTATCACAACCCCAAACTTAGAAATTTGCTTTTCCTTAAGCAAAACATAATGTAACTCAGCTTTTCAGAATAATCATTACAATTACTCAACATTTTTCAAAAAATTTTCCTCCCAAGACAAGATATCACTTTTATCAATTTAGCATAAAGATGTCAGTCAAGATGTGTCGATGCCTTAATTCAATCAAAGTCAATGTGATGCTCATACACTTCAACAGATGCTATCCTTAAGAATGATCAATCAACCAAGCAGAGATGTAATCAGAAATTCAAAGAACTATTCCTCACCAGGGAAAGTGTATCACTCAAGCACTCAAAAGTGTATCACTCAAGCACTCAAAGGTGTATAGTGAGGTGTTTGTGGCTTTTTCACTATGCTATCATTTAACCACAATCAAACATACTCATAAGCAAGTTTTCATCACAAGGGCTTTTTATGGCTTGTAACTTGACTCGGCTAAGAAGGAAATTGGTTTTTCTGGTCAACAAAATTCCTTGAGTTAAGAGAGACATTTTTTTATCTCATCATTCAAGCACAAAATCTCTTTCTTTTTCCCAGTTTTCCCTTGCATTGAGTTTTTCCTTTCTTTTCTTTTCATTTTTCTTTTTCTTTTGCTTTTGCTTTTCACCTACTCATGGCTTAGCTTATTGCTTTTCTTTTCAATTTTCCCAGGAACCCCAAACTTGAACCTTTGTCAATACCTCATCAAATGTTCCTAACTCAACTCAAGGTAAGGATTTTCAAAAAGGGTTTACAAAACATGCATAAGGTTCAAGGTTCAATGGTTACAACAAATTGTTCTCTTTTTAGTGGGCAAGAATCATGTGGAGGCTAAAAAAGAATAAGGGATAACAAAATATGGCCTTGATCATATGAAACCTGCAAGCAAGTAGTTTAATCACAGAAAATTTGGGCAAAATCATTTATGCTTCCAAAGTAATAGCAATTATTCACAAGAAACTCTGGAGTCCAATTCTGACACAGGTAAACTCTTAAGTCCCAGAATTCAGAAAAACACCCTACTCAGTATCTCAATCAAATTTTATCTCATTGTGAGCCATCACCTACATATTATCACATCATGCATCATCTCAACATCAATCAAACACCAGAATCTCACAAAGCAATACTCATCACAAAACACAACACAGTTGAATCAAAGCAGTTAATTTCATTCAAGTAGAGTACAATAAAAACAAGTAAACAATAGAAATAAGTTCATGATTAAGACAGTAAAAAAAACAACAAAGATAAAAGAAGTTTTATTCTAAAACAAAGGTGGCATCCATCAGTAGATGCCAAGCACAACTCATCACTCATCCTCCTCAGAATCATAGTCCACGACTAGAGCTTCAGTTGCTCTAGCTTCACCACCCTCTTGTGCTGGGTCGACGGGCCACACCACTCTGGTTGCAAAGTCCTCCTAAGAGATGAACTGCCTCTCAAGGAAAGCATATGTCAGTGTCATCAGTAGCTCGTGCTCACCACTGCAAACAGCAGCCAACTAGGTTGGGAAATAGGTAGGCTTCGTTTTAACACCAAGATGGGGGGGGGGGGGGTAAATTGGTTGTTTTCAAAATCAGATTCTTTTCTCAATCTTTAAATCAAAGTACAAAACTTTACAAGTTTTCTTGAATCGCAAGTAATAGAAAATTAAGTGCAGCGAAAAATCAAAGTTGACTACGTGAATTGTAAAGTTGACTGAATATAAAAGAGTAGAGATAGAGAATTCAAACGTAGGTTTTTATACTGGTTCAACCTCAATGCCTACATCTAGTGTCCTTCCAATACCAGGAAGCAAATGCACCATAATGGTCAAGGTTTTTACAACAAGGCTTTGATAAAAGACCTCCACTGAAAAAATATAAAACACCTCTCTAACCCTCTAACCAAAGTATAGGCAAACAACACAACAAGACTTGAAGCAAGGTGTCCCCTCTCCTACAATCTGCAACCCACTTTGAACAATCCTCAAAGTGTACCAAACTCCACGAGTCCAACTGATGACTTAGGCCCTAGCCCAATAAATAAAGTCCACCAAACCAACCCAAGAAGAAGAAAAAAGAAGTCATTTACACAAGAGGGAGGTGACCTTAGTAAGTATGGAGCTGCAACATGACATCCACATATTTCATATCGTCACCACTTGCAAGCCTGGAGTGCCTCTGCTGAAGTAAATTAGAGGGCACACGTTCCACATGCTAGTTCTCACACCACCAAACATCTCTTCAATTCATCACCGATATCCCTTAAAATCCACCTTTGCACGTTGTTGTCAACCCGCAAGCATTACCTCCGCTGCATCTGATTCAGATTTCGTCTTTGGATCACCTTCTAACATCTTCCGCTACCTTCAATATTCACCCTTGGCTGGAGCAACTTCATCATGTGTTATTCAGAGCAAGGTTCAAGTTGCGTCTGCTTGAGGTAAGTGTTTCTCTCTTTGGTTTCGCATTGTGACTTCTATTATGCATGATCTGTGTTGATCTGTTATCATTTGTCTTCTCTGTTTTGAAATTACTCTTTGCGTGTTGTTCTACATTTGGTTTCTTCAATTTCGTGTTGTGCACTGAGTTTCCTGTGTTGTCCTTGAGTATTATGTTATTGTTGTGCCTAAACTGTTCAAGTAAATGCCTGTAAGAGTTAATCTGAGTATTTGTTTTCTCTGATCTGAGGTTCATAATTTCTCGTTCATACATGAACTTCTTTATTCGAACTGCTTAGGTATTAAATGTTTTCTATTTGTGTTGAGCTTGTTATGCCTTGAGTCAATTTTTTCATCATTTTGTTCAGTTCAATTTAATCTTTGAGTCATTTTAGTTTTGAATTCTAATTCTTTTTTGTCATAGTCATGTTAGTTGATTTTTCTTGTTCATAACTTCAAGTTGTACTTCTTATTTGAGTTGTGTTTACGGTGATCTAACTGTATGTTCAAGATGCATACTGTAGGAGCCATGACATTTAGTATTGAGAGCTCAGATGCATTAAATGAGCAGTATATCTGTTTTGATTAATGCTGTTGTGCAATTCTGGTTTTTATCAAGCTGTTGAAATTGAACTTTGACCTAGTTGCACTTAAAATTTGAGTTGGAATGCTGAAATGACTAGTAATAGAAAAGCCATGATATGCTCAACATTAGCTTATAATGTGAAAGTCACAGCAACAATTACTTGTAAGCAGTAGGCCTAACTACATTTACTTGATTGAGTCATTTGTTTTGTTTTTGTTCATTTCAGTAGTAGATCATTGCTGGAATTCTGTGCATTCAATCCTAGAGTCATTGTAAACCATTTTTTTTTTTTCACTTTCTAAGCTGCAGAACTAAGTTGTTTGAATGCTTGTTAATCACTGTTTTGGTCCAAAACGAAATAAAGGCATATGAGTTGAGTAAATCAGTCAAAAGAGGCAAATGCTGAAAAGAAAAACGAGGAACTGAACATGTGAATTTGAGTAAAAGCCTATGAAATTGTGTAAACTGGCCTTGAGTGATCAAAACAAGCATCATTAAATTTGTTCTACTGGATCTCAATATGCAATTGTCTCCAGAATTGAAAATGCTAACATTAGTTATTGGACAAGTTCAATTTTGCTTCTCAAAATCTGATTTCAACAACCAGTTCTGTAATTTCCTGTTGTGTCTTTTTATTGTTTTTAAAATATATTCTAGCACCATTGTTAGATTCCTTTTGAGTGCCCACTTTATTCATTGCTTTGTTCATTTCTTGTCCTAATTGGTTGTTCCCAGTTTTGTCTCTCACATGAATCTTGTTCATTTATTCAATCTTTGTTCATTTCTTGTCCTAATTGGTTGTTTCTAATTTTGTCTTTGACATGAATCTTGTTCATTTATTCTGTAATTGAGCTTTTAATTGCTTTCTTCATCTGGTCTCAAGTCAGTTGCTCTGCTGTTTATCATTCCATTACCTTGTGGTTGTTCTGTCCATTACCTTGTTTAGCTTACCTATTTTCCTGCCTGAGAAATCTGATTTTATTCTGGATTATGGACTTGCAAAGAAGGTAGTGTGAATGGTAGCATTCTAGGTGATGGTGATCCACAAGATTCTCTGGCTTAGACTGAAATTTCATTTTAAACCTACCCTTTGAATGTTTTAAACTGCTAGAGCGAATCCCTAAGTGTGAGAGCTTTGTTAGGCTATTATAGCCTAGTTTTCTTGGAAAATTTGTGAGAAAATTCAATATTCATCTAATTGTTTTGAGATTGTTCAATGTGCAGGAAAAGGAAATTGATTGATCAAACTGGAGCAGTTGTAATTGTGTTCATTTTAAACTGCTGCATTCATTTAGTTCATAAATTGTTTGCTGAATTCAGTGAGATATTAAATGCTTGAATGTGATTACTAATTTCCTGGTCTGATTAAAATTGTTAAATCTGTATTAAGTCATGATTAGAAGCATTACTCTTTGTGAAAACATCCTTTCAATTGTAACTGGGAAAGCAACTTCATATTTCAGTTTTGATCATATTAAATGATTGCATACCTTTGCATGCCACCTAGTTAGCTATGTACTAACTGATTTGTACAAGAACTTATCTGTTTGAAGTAACTAAGCTTGTGCATTTACTGATTTGATTGCAACTAATGTGGTAGTAAAGGGTTTCAAAATCAATGGCTGCATAGTTGATCCTATGTGTTTAAAATTGTCTTGCAACTGTAACACTGAGTTTTTGTGAAATTAAGAGTTGTATTTGAATCGAAGAGTTGTCCAAACAATTGTTATTGCATGTCTCATATTGTTCCTGGTTTGGCAGATATAAGACTGGTGTGATAAGCTAAGTGTTTCTGGTTTATATGTCCATTTTCCTATCTGTGTTGGTTGTTGTTGTGACTTGATTTGGTACTTTGATCTACATCATAAAGCTGATATGACAGTTTATGTAAACTAGGATTAACCAATCTGAATTCTGAATTGGAATTGTTCTGCGTTGCATTGAATTGGTCAGATTTTAATCAGCTGAAATGGGTGTTTAAATCAATCTGGTTCAACTTTGAGTTACACCTATTTGCATCTGGTTTAATATCCATGTCCATGAGCATGTTTTGCTAGCTTTTGGTGTAATTCTTGTGTACATAACTTAACTGAACCAGTCTAGGAACAAAGTTTAGAATAGGTTTGATTTTGTGTGCAGAGTGATCTATTTGGAATCAATAAAATTTTGAGTAGACAAATGCAACAATACCTTAGTGTGGAACTTGGAACAGGCTA
This sequence comes from Vigna radiata var. radiata, assembly GCF_000741045.1. Lineage (NCBI taxonomy): Eukaryota > Viridiplantae > Streptophyta > Magnoliopsida > Fabales > Fabaceae > Vigna > Vigna radiata. The sequence continues at coordinate 70,112 of NW_014542543.1, read as the reverse complement.
CAAACGGTCATCCCAATTGGGAAGTTGTTTAACTTACTTTTGCTTTAAATTGTTGCCTCTGTTCTAGCTTGTAAGTGATAGCATTGACTGGATACTTCACTGACTGTAGTTTAAATATCTGTGCAGATTTGGAATTGCTGAGAATTGTGACTTGTGTAGCAGATTACATTTGAGAGCAACTAGGATCTGTTGGCTACACCACTTGAGCAACAAGGCGAGAGAAAGGGAAGTTATTACTGCCCTATACCTTCTTTCGTGCAATCTATTTTAGCTAAAGGATTTTGGACTAAACTCTTTGCAATTGCCTTTGTAGGAAATTGATCAGGAGAAACAAGGAGAAAAGTGTCCAGAAACAGCTGGTTACACATGAAGCATCCACAAGAATGAACCAGGACCGTGATAGTTGTTTGAGTCTTTTGTAATTGTTTCTTTTAATTTGTTTTGTGTAAATTGGTCTGTAATAGGCTTTTGTTAGCCTTGTGTTTTTTAGTTTAGGTTATTCATAATTTGTAAACGCCCTTTTATAAAGTCCAACTGGATTGAAAGAGTCTTTGGTGCTCTTTTCAACCCTTGACAACTTTGATTGCTTTCTTTAAATTTGATATAGTTACACAGGTGAGTGTGTCTTGTTAGCCAAAGCTGTGACACCCGGGCACTGACGAGGGCGAGGAGTGATCGCCGGTGCAAGAGGCATGGTGCAGGGGGCACGGACAAGGAGCGACTCCTGGCAGGCTTCGAGTGGAAGGGGCACATGGACGAATCGTACATACACCGGAATGAGAGGGATCTAGAGACTGTATAGGTATGGGACTATACGGTTGAAGGATAGCTTAAAGGAATTGATTTGGCTACTCATATCAACAAA
>NW_014542543.1:61937-68522 GCF_000741045.1 Vigna radiata var. radiata | reverse complement strand
GTGTGTGAGTGAGGACAAAGCACACTGGAAAGCCTCGTGTTGATGTGTGGGGGCAGTCAGCAGTCCCTATAAGTTGCCGGGGCGTTACAAAAGCTACAAGCTCTTATTATCTTTGATTTTGATTGTTTGAGTTGTGTCCTTTGATTTTAAAGGTAATTTTATTTTAAAGGATAATTAGCAAGTAGCTTAAGACATATCTGGCTAAGGCAAGACTTGGTATTTAAGAAATCCTTGTGGTTCACCTATCTTACCTGGGATTTGTTTAAAGTGAAAGCTTTTAATTCTTTAGATTAAGAAAACTTTTAAGAACAAAGATGTCAAGTCATAGGATTAGTGAATTTGAAAAGAAAAATACTCTTAGGATCATAATGAAACAGATTGGGAATCTAGAAGAGAGTTTGACTCAAGATAAGCTTAATAGGGAGGTGCAAACCTCAATCATTCAAAATGAACTTAGAGTCATACAAAAAGAACAAAAGTACCAAAGAAATCAAGAGCTTTTAAGAGAACTCATTCAAGAGGGTAGGTCACTCATTAAAAATTTAAAGGAGTTTTCTCGTCGGGAAAGGGAGTTTAGTGATAAACTTACGACGTTCTTGAACGACGGAAGTAAAAGAGATATTGAGCGAGAACGTAGAAAATTACAAGAAAGAATAGAAAGACAAGAGAGAAAAAGGGAAGAAGAAAGAAGAAGAGAACGAGAGAGAAAGAGAAAACAAGAGAGAAGAAGAGGAAGAAAAAGAGCAAGCAAAGAGAGAAGAGGAAGAAAGAGAGAGAAGAGAAGAAGAAGAAATAAGAGAGAGAGAGAGAGAAAGAGAGAGAAAGGAGCAGGAAGAGAAGGAAGAACATGAAAAGAATGACATGAAAGAAAAGAAGAAAGAACAATGGATGGTGACATCTCCTATACTCACAATAAAACCCAAACTTTTAAGGGGAGGTTTTCTATCCTTTCACTTCTCTCCATTTGTTATTGAATGTTCTAACTTTACCTTTTCTTCCTAAGAAATTGCTATTACATCTTTTCAAAAGTTGCAATTTTTAACACATGGCAATCAAGTACGTGAGTTAGAGTTACCTTTCTGGTTATCACTAACTCAAAACAAAAATAAACTTTCACATGAAGTAAGGTTTCTTTATAATCATAAAATTGAAAATTTTAAAATTAAGAAACCTTCTTCTAAACATATTCTTTTATATACCTTGTTGGGTCATAGAAAACTAATTAGAAATATGTTTGATACTTATTACAGATTAATATTTGACCTAGGAGGAACTTGTAAGGAGTCTACAAAAATAAGTCCTCAGGCGAATCATTAGATTTGAGGACAAATCCTTTCCAAGGGGGAAAGGATGATGACTTGGGCCCAAGCCCAATAAATAAAGTCCACCAAACCAACCTAAGAAGAAGGACAAAGAAGTCATTTACACAAGAGGGGGGGTGACCTTAGTAACTATGGAGCTGCAACATGACATCCACATATTTCATACCGTCACCACTTACAACCCTGGAGTGCCTCTGCTGAAGTAAATTAGAGGGCACACGTTCCACATGCTACGTTGCTTATTCTAGAATTTCAGCAACACACCTCACGCTTGTACACGTGGCATTGGATCCACAATTATAGGAAGCACCGAACACCGTATATACCTAGAGGAGGAGCTGAATTTCTTCTATAAATTCACTCCTATCTCTCATTTGTAAACACTTTTGTTGATATATGAGTTTTTCTCTACTGATGAATTTCCAGCCCCTAAAACTCTGTCCAAAAGTCCCCTTAATGAGCTTTCCTTCTCCACCTAGCTTCTTTCCAATGAAGGCTTCCTGAGCTAGCTCTCATACCACCAAAAAGCTCTTCAATCCATCACTGATATCCTTTAAAATCCACCTCTCCATGCTGCTGTGAACCCGCAAGCATTACCTCCCCTACATCTGATTCAGATTTCGTCTCTGGATCACCTTCTAACATCTTCCGCTGCCTTCAATATTCATCCCTGGGTGGAGCAACTTCATCACCAGCCCCTGTAGTCACAACAAGTAAAACAACAATCACCACGAATGCCAACAAGAATCTTGATCAACCCAGAAACACCTCAATGCGTAGATTCTGATCAAGCAATGTGTGCAACACAATTCTCCTTTAGAAACTCCTCAAAGAAAGATCACAATCGTCTTCTTTATGAGTTCTTGGAGCTCTAATCTTTCAAAGAAAAATCTGAAACAGAATATGATATTGTTAGATTTCCAAAAAGTTCTTCGAAACATCTCAAGTCTCGTCTATTTATAGATTTCTATAAATCAGATGCTCCTGTAGTCCATTATACTACTAATACAGTCAACTGAATTAAATCAGTTATAATAGTTAAGACACAATAGTAGTGTTCCAGTCAAACCAATTAATTTCTCAGTCAAAGTAGTTGACTAACATTCATTGCTCAACTAAATTTTAAAAATATAGCCGTTACTGTTCATGAGCCCAATAAAATTTCAAATCAAGCAACCAATACAGTCGAATGCATGGCACACACAGTCGACTTCAACATGTCAGATCATTTTGAAATTCTTTTCAACACAAAATCTCACATAGCACTGTTTCACAAAATTTGTGGATAGTCACGAGCTTAATTCAACTTCCCCCACAATGAAGTCGACTTACAACTTGTAATTATTCCACACAATGTAAGTTCATAAAAGTGCATGTGGTTTTCTTCTTTCAAAACAAGTGTAATGCAACCAGATATGATGTAAGATATATAAGCTCAGTAAATGTGCATTCATGTGTTATGAAAATTGTGGTGTCATCATAAAAAACCAGAGTGATATAGATATTGTCTTGTCAACAATCTCAACAAACTGTGCCTCTATTAGGGACATGCGCATGTCCCTCATCTGAAACAGAGCGGCCTTGTTAATGGATTGGCAAGCGTACCAAATCGTATCAAGTAATAATGAATGGTAAGACCAAGTATCGTTTTCCCAAGAGACTCGAAAGGCCTTATCGTTCGCGTGAATTAAAATCGTAAGACTTGAAAATAAAAATTAATTAATTGGATGTTTGAATAAAACATGAACATGCAAAAGAGATTGATTCAATTGACAAAAGAAAACAATGGATGAATGGAGTTGTTGGGGTTTTACAATTTCATCTTATCTGCTCTCTCTTATTTACTCCTCTTGATTTATTAGTTTGATTAATTAATTGTCATGCAACTTTCTTAGCCTACCCTTAACCTGATCCCTCGGCGAAAAGAGCCTAATACTAATTACTGGCTTCCTATCCCTAGCCTCCCCTAGNAATTAATACCGCATTATAAACAGAAGATAGCGCAATTGATCGTCCTACCCCTATCCCTAGGTGGTATTGCTTAATCAAGGAATTACTCACCAGTTCATGACATTACTGTACGTCCCCGTATCAATAAAGACAAACATCAGTTATCGAATGAGTTAAACGATAAAGGCATTAAGCACAGATGAGAACCCAACAATTAACAATCAAAACATATGGAAACCATATAAATAAACAAGAGTTTCAATAAAAGAGAGTATCAAAAGATTACATTGTTTCNCCCAACAACAATAGGGTTTAGTTCACCATTGTTGTGGTGAATCTAAATGAAAAATGGATGAAGAATGGAAATGCAAACCCTAGATAAGATGAAAAGGAGCCTAAGCATCCAAGAGATCCTCTCCAGAGAGTGAAATTAGGTCTGGCCGCCCCCTTCTGTCAAAATAATGCATCTCAACTCGCGATAGGGCTATTTATAGGTGAGGAGCGCAATAGAAAACAGGCCCAAGCCTAGCAGACAACCGCCTGGCGGAACAACTGTGGCGCCCGACGATTTCCCACAAATCGCACTACCGCCCGGCGGTTTCCCTCAAATCGCAAAACCGCCCAGCGCCAACACCAGGTGCCTTCTCCTCGCCCTAGACCGCCCGACGGTGGAATTTGCCGATGGGCGGTGCATCGACTCTTCCATTCTTCAATTTTATTCTCTTTTCTTGAGTCCAAGACCTTTATCTACAACTCCATTCTTCACTTCTCCAAAAATGCTACAAAACAATGCAAAACAAGCATAATATCGCTAAAAACAGCTTTTGACTCTCTACAGACTCATTTATTGAGTTTTGCTTCATTCTAAGCTCATTCTAAGTAGTAAAAGGCGTAATTTGGTCTAGAATGATATATGAAAATAACTATTTTTCAACCTTCACCAACATCCCAAACTTAGAACTTTGCTTGTCCTCAAGCAAACAAAACAAAACAACACACAAAACAAAACTTGGCTTTATACTATTTCATCCAATATTTTAACATTCCCAAAGTACATGACAAAACTACTCAATCTCAAATCTTTAGTGGAATCCAAAATAAGATGCATGCATGCTTTCAATCCAGAGATTGCACAACAGATTTTACACATTATGAATGACCAATCCACTAAGCAAAAATGCACTCATGAAAAGTAACAGTTCATACCAAGCAAGTGTTTCACTCAATCACTCAAGTGTTTAAGGTGACACTCCAACTTTCTATTATTCACAAGTCACATGAAACAAAATTGCCATTCATCTCAAACAATCAAAATCCTTACATGCAAATGCCATCAAAAGGACTTTTCCAAGCCTTGTAATGAGGTTGGGCTAACAAGAAGACTTGGTTTTTCTGGAATGCAAAGTCCTTGAATCAAGAGAGCTATAATAATATTCATCATTTAAGCACAACTCTCTTCCTCACCAATCTCACTNATTCCCAACTTTTTCCCCTTTTCTTTTTCATTGAGTTCATCTTCATGCTTTTCTTCTTTTCTTTTCTTTTTCTCGTGAATTTTTCTTTTCACAACATTTGAGCTCAATGCTTTTCATTTGCCTTTCAATTTCCCCAATGCAACCCCAAACTTGAACCTTTTCATCACATACAATTAAGCTCATCCCAACTCAAGGTAAAGAATTTCAAGGCAAGGGATCACATCCTGTTTAAGGCTAAGGTTCAAAAAGGGTATAATATTTTAAAGCACTTTGGGTTAAAATATGGCTAGAGAAGGGTTTTCAAAAATGGCCTTGATCATATGACATTCACATGCAATTCAATCAATCATCAAGATTAAGGCAATATCATTCATGTTTTCCTGTGAACGATGCATACAACAACAAAAACTCTGGAGCTCAATACCTCACACAACATGCTTTCTCACACAAGATTCATTCATACACCCTGCTTAGCATCATAACCACAATCATAATTCAACACACATCTATTTCACTGGATATTAACACACAGCACAGCTCAATTATCATCCACATCAAATAATAATCAAATAGTTCCACCATGCACATCAGTCAGTCAAACATTTTCAGAAAAAGTGTTCAAGCCAAGAATATACACTAAAATTAAAATTCAACCTATTCTAGAAATTTAAAAAGTAGGAGTAAAAGAGAGAAAACTAGGTTGCCTCCTAGTAGCGCTTGTTTAACGTCACGAGCCTGACCCAAACCTCATGGATCTACAAACATCATGACTGAGGCAAATATCTCCACATCTCCTCCCACATAGTGTTTGAGCCGTTGGCCATTTACGATCCAGCTCCGTTGCTGATTATCATCAGTTGAAGATTCTAATTTCACTACTCCACTCTAGAATACACGTTTTACCACAAAAGGTCCCGACCATTTTGATTTCAGTTTCCCGGGGAATAACTTTAGTCGCGAATTGAATAATAGAACCAAATCCCCAAGATGGAAAGTTCTCTTGATCAACTTCTTGTCATGATAGAACTTCACCTTATCTTTGTAAGTCCTGGATGACTCGTAAGCATGCAACTGCATTTCTTCAAGTTCTAGCAGCTGGTTTCCTCGTTTCCCTTGAGCCTTATTGATAAAGGATGAAAAACAGTTATTTTCATATGTCAATTTAGACCAAATTACGCCTTTTACTACCCGGAATGAGCTTAGAATCAAGCAAAACTCAATAAATGAGTCTCGAGAGAGTCAAAAGCGGTTTTGAACGATTTTATGCTTGTTTTGCATTGTTTTATAGCTATTTTGAAGAAAGTGAAAAATGGAGTTGAAGATATAGGTCGTAGACTCAAGAAAAGAGCAGAAAAATGAACATTTGAAGAGTCGACGCTCCGCCTAGCGACACACTTAAACCGCCGGGCGGCCTAGGGCGAGGAGTAGGCACGGCGATTGACGCTGGGCGGTTCTGAGGGAAACCACCGGGCGGTGACGACTGCCGCCGGGCGGTTCTGAGACTTTTGCCAAACCGCCGGGCGGCACACTTAAACCGCCGGGCGGTGGTCCGCTGGGCCTGGGCCTATTTTCTGACGCGCTCCTCACCTATAAATACCCCTATTGCCAGTTCAGAGTTATTCTTTTGACAGGGGAGAACGGCCAGACCTAATTTTGGTCTCTGGAGAGTATCTCTTGGATGCTTAGGCTCCTTTTCATCTTTTCTAGGGTTTTCTTTTCCATTCTTCTTCCATTTTCCATCTAGTTTCACCATGTCTATGGTGAACTAAACCCTATTGTTGTTGGGGGAAACAATGTAATCTTTTGATACTCTCTTTTATTGAAACTCTTGATTATTT
>NW_014542543.1:58684-61302 GCF_000741045.1 Vigna radiata var. radiata | reverse complement strand
TTACCTTGAGTTGGGATGAGCTTAAATGTATATGATGAAAAGGTTCAAGTTTGGGGTTGTATGGGGGAAAATTGAGAAAAGCAAATGAAAAGCATTAAGCTCAAATGTTGTGAAAAGAAAAATTCATGAGAATAAGAGTTGCGAAAAGAAGAAAAGCATGAAGAGGAGCTCAATGAAAAAGAAAAAGGGGAGAAAGTTGGGAATAAGGAGATTGGTGAGGAAGAGAGATGTGCTTAAATTGTTGAATATTTTGAAAACTCTCTTAACTCAAGGACTTTGTATTCCGGAAAAACCAATTTTTCTTGTTNGCTCAACCTCATTACAAGCCTTGAAAAAGTCCTTTTGATGGCATTTATATGTAAAGATGTTGATTGTTTGAGATGAATGGCAATTTTGTTTCATATAACTTGTGAACAATAGAGAGATGGAGTGTCACCTGAAACATTTGAGTGATTGAGTGAAACACTTGCTTGGTTTGAACTGTTAATTTTCATGAGTGCATTTTTGCTTAGTGGATTGATCATTCATAATGTTTAACATCTGTTGTGCAATCTCTATATTGAAAGCCTGCATGCATCTTATGTTGGATTTCACTGAAAATATTGAATTGGGTAGTTTTGTCATGTACTTTGGGATTGTTGAAACATTGGATGGAAGAGGATAAAGCCAAGTTTTGTTTTGTGTTTTGTTTTGCTTGAGGACAAGCAAAATTCTAAGTTTGGGGTGTTGATGAAGGTTGAAAAACAGTTATTTTCATATGTCAATTTAGACTAAATTACGCCTTTTACTACTCGGAATGAGCTTAGAATCAAGCAAAACTCAATAAATGAGTCTCGAGAGAGTCAAAAGCGGTTTTTAACGATTTTATGCTTGTTTTGCATTATTTTATAGCTATTTTGAAGAAAGTGAAAAATGGAGTTGAAGATACAGGTCGTAGACTCAAGAAAAGAGCAGAAAAATGAAGATTTGAAGAGTCGACGCACTGCCCGGCGGCAACTTAAACCGCTGGGCGGCCCAAGGCGAGGAGTAGACACGGCATTGGCGTTGGGCGATTTTGAGGGAAACCGCCGGGCGGTGACCCTTACCGCTGGGCGGTTTGGAGGTTTATAGGAAACCGCTGGGCAACACACTTGAACCGCCGGGCGATGGTCCACTGGGCTTGGGCCTGTTTTCTGTTGCGCTCCTCACCTATAAATACCCCTATTGCAAGTTCAGAGTCATTCTTTTGACAGGGGACAACGACCAGACCTAATTTTGCTCTCTAGAGAGGATCTCTTGGATGCTTAGGCTCCTTTTCATCTTTTTTAGTGTTTTCCTTTTCATCTTTTTTAGGGTTTGCTTTTCCATTCTTCTTCCATTTTTCATCTAGTTTCACCATGTCTATGTTGAACTAAACCCTATTGTTGTTGGGGGAAACAATGTAGTCTTTTGATACTCTCTTTTATTGAAACTCTTGATTATTTATATGGTCTCCATATGTTTTGATTGATAATTGTTGGGTTATCATCTATGCTTAAGGCCTTTATCGTTTAACTCATTCGGTTACTGATGTTTTTCTTTATTGATATGGGGACGTACANTAATGACATGAACTGGTGAGTAATTTCTTGATTTTGCAATACCACCTAGGGATAGGGGTAGGACGATCAATTGCGCTAACTTCTATTTATAATGCGGTATTAATTACTAGGGGAGGCTAGGGATAGCAAGCCAGTAGTTAATATTAGGCTCTTTTCGCCGAGGGATCGGGTTAAGGGTAGGCTAAGCAAGTCGCATAACAATTAATTAATCAAACTAATATTCAAGAGGAGTAGATTAGAGAAGGCAGATTAGATGAAATTGTAAACCCCCAACAACATCCATTGATCCATTGTTTTCTTTTGTCAATTGAATCAAATTTATTTTGCATGTTAATATTTTTGTTCTCAAATCCAATTTAATAATTTTTATTTTCAAGTCTTATTATTTTAATTCACGTGAACGAGAAAGCCTGTCGAGTCTCTTGGGAAAACGATACTTGGTCTTACCATTTATATTAGTTGTACGATTTGGTACACTTGCCAATTTGTCAACAAGTTTTTGGCGCCGTTGTCGGGGACTCGAGGTTTATTTTTCTAGTAGTGTGGATTAATTGAATTTGACTTGATTTTATGTTATTTTTATTTTTGTTCTAATAAATGTTTTCTAGGGTTTTGTGCCTAATTTTTGCAGAATGCAGTTCGGACAAGAATTTAATTCTGTAGGCACTCGATTCTACCAAAATAGTTTCGATTACTAGTGGGAAACTCATTCAAACTTTGATCATGGCCAATTTGGGCAACGTTCCTCTAGGCCAAAAGAAACGTTGAGGGAAGCTAAACAACGTTTACAGCAGAAATTATTCTCAGTGCGAAAAGAAACGTCAGGGGAAGCCAAAGAACGTTAATTGCAGGAACAACACTCATATGCGTTGAAAGATCTGGGTATTATTAGGGTTAATACCGAAGTTAACCCTAAAGAAGAATGTCAAGCTACTATCTTTGAGGATGACAAAGTTATTGATGAAGAGAAGATAGAGGAAGATGAGATAACAAAGGTCTTGAAGTCTCTGGGCATTATTAGGGATAATACTGAAGTTA
>NW_014542543.1:53261-55894 GCF_000741045.1 Vigna radiata var. radiata | reverse complement strand
AAAATTTTAGTTATATTGTATTTTAATTGTTTATACTTTTTGGACAAACCTTTGCACAGTGGGCCATTGTTAAAAAAATTGTGAGGGGCCCAAAATTGTAGGACACTTACCCTAGGGTTTTTAGGGTGGACCCCACCCATTTTTAGGAGGACACATGATCCTAGAAAAGGGGAAGCAGCCGTCATTTTAAGGGGGACTCACTCTCGGGAATTTGGAGGAGACTTTTGCTGCTGGAACGTATTTTTTCATGGAGCTTCCAATGGCATTGTTTGATTTCAATTGAATAAAGAAGTATTATTCTTTTTTTTTTTAAATGCTGCAGCAAAAGTTGTGTGATTCTCGGTGCATTTCATCCCTTTTGTTTTTAATTTTCGTTTCCTTGATTAGAAAAGCAAGAAAAGAGGCACACTTTTATTTTCCACGGTCACATCCGGTGATGCAANGTTGCTGCTCAAAGCTTAGTTTTATTTTTTTTTTTATTTTATAGCATGATAAATATATTAGGTGGGCTCTAGGAGGATGGGACATCTCAAGAAGGTGGCAGCCGAGTAGAGATATTAGCTTTTGTTTCTTGTAGAATGAAGAGGTGAGTTGATGGTAGTAGGTGTGTGCTGTCACGGCTTTGAGAGATAAAATGCCAATTTTAATTTTCTTTCTTCCAGATGCAGAGGTATTAAATTGCTTGGGAAATTGATGCTTGATTTAAGTTATAAATAGTTGCACGTGCTAATCCCAATTGCCATTTACAATGTTTTATCTTTCTTTTCATAACTTAATAGCATGAATGGTGGGTCCGGTGTCTATCTTTCTTGAACCTTTATTTCACTTGAAAGAATGAAGAGTTGATTAGATGGGTAGGTGAACTTGTAAGGTGGTTGATAAAGAGAGATGAAACTTAATTAAATTTGGAGAAATGCTCATCTTTTTAACGTTGGCAGCCGTAGGGTAGGTAGTATTTCTTTTCTTTTATTTATTTGATGCATATTAGGATGGATTAGGTGTAGGGTACGGTGGTGGCAATTGAAGAGATGAAATTCCTTTCTTACTTGGTGATGCATGGTCATTTGTATAGGTTTGGGAGTTGATTCCCACTACTAGCATATTTGACCAACTTCCATGCATTTCCTTGCTTTTAAATTNTGGTGCAGAGGTGGTGATTCATGGCACACGGCTTGCTGTAAAGGAGGTTTAATCAAATAAAAAGTAGAATTTTCTTGGAGAATGAAATGGGAGATGGTACGAAAGAAGGCCACGACAAAAGTTCATTTTAGAAGCAATTGCATTTTATTTTCTTTTAAGTGGAGCTCATGGTCACGTGAGACAGTAGAGATATTTTGTGTTTTATTTATTTATTTTTTTTCTTAGAATAATTTACATTAAATGTTTAATTNTTTTTCATCTTTTTAATTTGGTGTTGCATTTGAATAGTTTTAANTGTGCTTAGATATTTGTTTGCTCTAGTATTGGGTTTAGCATTTTCACTCTCTGGACTCGATTTTAAAAAAATAACTGCAACCACACCAGAGGNCCAAATGCTACGTTTTATGTGTCAAATGAAAGATATTTGAGTTTATTTTCCAGGAAAAAAAAACCTCATCTCATTTAGAGCTCTGTAGAAAAAGTTATGGATAAAACATTGAGCAAAGGTCAGAGTTGTCCTGTTCNAGCGTGAATTTTCGTATTTACTGTAGCAGTTTCGTTTTTACTATTTTAATTTTATTTTCATGCATGGTGAAATGTGTTGTTGCATTTAACTTCGTTTTAATTGAATTTAATTACGTTTTTACATCTGCGTTTTAATTTAATTTCATTTTAATTTTTCTGCATTCACCACGCAAACCTTTCACAACTCCCCCCGCACTTCGTGTTAGACTCGATTCTGAACTGCAAAATTGGTCCTTGAGAGACGACCTAGGAGTCACTTCCTAGCTATACTGCATTTCTTATTATGCAATCAAATTTGATTGGGCGGCGACACCCATTAAATTTTGGCGCCGTTGCCGGGGACCAACGGTTTGGTTTTAGGTCTTTTGTTGTGTTAGTGTGTGTTGTCTTGTCTTGTGTTGTGAGTGTTGTGGGCGACCCCAGTTCATGGGTTCGATAAAACTTCATACTTGCTTACGTTCCTTGGAGGTTTGCGCGCTCAGTCTAAAATGATGTTAGATGCCTCAGCTGGAGGCAATATTAATAGAAAAACAGAAGATGAGGCGTACAACTTGATTGAAGAGATGGCTCAAAATGAAGTGTCGCAGAGTGAGAGGGGCACGCAAAAAGGAGGACTTTTACATCTTCCTACTGAAGACGCTGCAGCAGCACAAAATCACCTCCTCAGCCAGAAATTGGACAAGTTGCTAAAGATCGTCTCTGAACTTCCTTGGGGGCTTAGAAATATTTCCCAGGCACAACAACTTTGCGATTTATGCGATGGTGACCATATTAATGGTCAATGTGCTTTTATAAAGGAGATGCAGCAGGACGTGAATTATATGGGGCCCAATTTCAGTACAAACAGGGAAATTTCAACCAAGGTAATTCTAACCTAGGTTGGAAAAATCATCCAAGTATTGGGCAAAGCCAGAATACTTCTTCTGGACAAGGAGGAAACTTTCGGCAGCAACAACCGTTACCTCTGT
>NW_014542543.1:48299-51161 GCF_000741045.1 Vigna radiata var. radiata | reverse complement strand
AACAGGATGTGAACCCTTGTTTTGAAATTCTTTACCTTGAGTTGGGATGAGCTTAATTGTATGTGATGAAAAGGTTCAAGTTTGGGGTTGTACGGGGGAAAATTGAAAAANCAAGTGAAAAGCATTGAGCTCAAATGTTGTGAAAAGAAAAAAATTCATGAGAAAAAGAAAAAGAAAAGAAAAGAAGAAAAACATGAAGATGAGCTCAATGAAAAAGAAAAGAAAAGGGGAAGAAGTTGGGAATGAGAGACATTGGTAAGAGAGTTGTGCTTAATTGTTGAATATTTTGATAGCTCTCTTGACACAAGGATTTTGCATTCTAGAAAAACCAATTCTTTCTTGTTAGCCCAACCTCATTACAAGCTTTGGAAAAGTCCTTTTGATGGCATTTGCATGTAAATATGTTGATTGTTTGAGATGAATGGCAATTTTGTTTCATGTGACATGTTAAACACTTAAGTGATTGAGTGAAACACTTGCTTAGTATGATTTGTTAATTTTCATGAGTACATTTTTGCTTAGTGGATTGATCATTCATCGTGTATAACATCTATATTGCAATCTCTGGATTGAAAGCATGCATGCATCTTATTTTGGATTTCACTGAGGATATTGAATTGAGTAGTTTTGTCATGTACCTTGGGATTGTTGAGGCATTGGATGAAACAGTATAAAGCCAAGTTTTTATTTTGCGTGTTGTTTTGTTTTGTTTTGCTTGAGGACAAGCAAAATTCTAAGTTTAGGGTGTTGATGAAGGTTGAAAAATAGTTATTTTCATATGTCAATTTGGACCAAATTACACTCTTTACTACTTGGAATGACCCTAGAATCAAGCAAAACTCAATAAATGAGTCTGGAGAGAGTCAAAAGCTATTTTTAGCGATTTTATGCTTGTTTTGCATTGTTTTGTAGCTAATATGAGAAAGTAAAGAATGAAGTTAAAGATACAGGTCGTTGACTCAAGAAAAGAGCAAAAAATGAAGATTTGAAGAGTTGACGCACTGCCCGGCGGAACACTTAAACCGCCGGGCGGTCCAGGACAAGGAGTAGGCATGGCGATTGACGCTGGGCGGTTTGGAGGATTATGGAAAACCGCCGGGCGGCACACTTAAACCGCCTGGCGGTGGCTCGCTGGACTTGGGCCTGTTTTTTGATGCGCTCCTCACCTTTAAATACCCCTATTGCGAGTTCAGAATTATTCTTTTGATAGGGGAGAACGACCAGACCTAATTTTGCTCTCTGAAGAGGATCTCTTGGATGCTTAGGCTCCTTTTCATCTTTTCTAGGGTTTGCTTTTCCATTCTTCTTCCATTTTCCATCTAGTTTCACCATGTCTATGGTGAACTAAACCCTATTGTTGTTGGGGGAAACAATGTAATCTTTTGATACTCTTCTTTATTGAAAATCTTGATTATTTATATGGTCTCCATATGTTTTGATTGATAATTGTTGGGTTATCATCTGTGCTTAAGGCCTTTATCGTTTAACTCATTCGGTAACTGATGTTTGTCTTTATTGATTTAGGGACGTACAATAATGACATGAACTGGTGAGTAATTTCTTGATTTTGCAATACCACCTAGGGATAGGGGTAGGACGATCATATGCGCTAACTTCTGTTTATATTGCGGTATTAATTACTAGGGGAGGCTAGGGATAGCAAGCCAGTATGAATATTAGGCTCTTTTCGCCGAGGGATCGGGTTAAGGGGAGGCTAAGAAAGTCACATAACAATTGAACTAATCAAACTAATATTCAAGGGTAGTAGGTAAGAGAGAGCAGATTAGATGAAATTGTAAACCCCCAACAACATCCATTCATCCATTGTTTTCTTTTATCAATTGAATCAACTTTATTTTGCATTGTAATATTTTTGTTCTCAAATCCAATTTATTAATTTTTATTTTCAAGTCTTATTATTTTAATTCACGTGAACGAGAAAGCCTTTCGAGTCTCTTGGGAAAACGATACTTGGTCTTACCATTTATATTACTTGTATGATTTGGTACACTTGCCAATTTGTCAACACCCCTAACAACATCCATTCATCCATTGTTTTCTTTTGTCAATTGAATGAACTTTATTTTGCATGTTAATACTTTTGTTCTCAAATCCAATTTAATAATTTTTATTTTCAAGTCTTATTATTTTAATTCACGTGAACGAGAAAGCCTTTCGAGTCTCTTGGGAAAACGATACGTGGTCTTACCATTTATATTACTTGTATGATTTGGTACACTTGCCAATTTGTCAACACTTATCAGGGTCAAAATTCAAAAATTTCAAAGCCCACCAAGCTTTGTGTTCCATTTCAACTGGCAAATGACATGCTTCTCCATAGACTAACTGAAAAGGTGATAGCCCCATAGAAGTTTTCATGGTCGTTCTATATGCCCAGAGAGCATCGTCTAACTTCTGCGACCAATCTTTTCTTGAAAAAGTGACAGTTTTTTCTAGAATTCTTTTGATTTCCCTGTTAGAAACTTCAGCTTGGCCATTTGTCTGCGGATGATAAGGCGCAACTACCTTATGTTTCTCCATATAATGCTTAAGTACCTTAGCTAGCTGAGCATTGCAAAAGTGAGATCCCCCATCACTGATGAGGATCCTGGGAGTCCCAAAACGTAAAAAGATTTGTCTTTTTAAGAATTTGATCATGGTGTTAGAATCATTTTTGGGACATGCTACAACTTCAACCCACTTACTCACATAATCAACAACTACCAAAATATATTCATTATTGAATGACGGAGGAAATGGTCCCACAAAGTCAATACCCCAGCAATCAAAAACTTCAACTTCCAAAATGCCCTGTAGTGGCATCTCATGCCTCCTTGAGATGGTCCCTGTCCTCTGGCATTT
>NW_014542543.1:27986-47034 GCF_000741045.1 Vigna radiata var. radiata | reverse complement strand
TTTAACTCATTCGATAACTGATGTTTGTCTTTATTGATACGGGGACGTACAGTAATGTCATGAACTGGTGAGTAATTCCTTGATTCAGCAATACCACCCAGGGATAGGGGTAGGACGATCAATTGTTTATAACTTCTGCTCTATAATACTGTATTAATTGCTAGGGGAGGCTAGGGATAGCAAGCTAGTAATTAGTATTAGGCTCTTTTCGCCGAGGGATCAGGTTAAGGGTAGGCTAAGAAAGTTGCATGACAATTAATTAATCAAACTAATAAATCAAGAGGAGTAAATAAGAGAGAGCGGATAGGATGAAATTGTAAACCCCCAACAACTCCATTCATCCATTGTTTTCTTCTTGTCAATTGAATCAATCTCTTTTGCATGTTCATATTTTATTCTCATACCAAATTAATTAATTTTTATTTTCAAGTCTTACGATTTTAATTCACACGAACGATAAGGCGTTTCGAGTCTCTTGGGAAAACGATACTTGGTCTTACCATTTATTATTACTTGATACGATTTGGTACGCTTGCCAATCTGTTAACAGACAACATAATGCTTAATAATAGTACACATGTTGTTGCATTACATGTTCTTATTCTGAGTTGATTGACATATTTGCTGAACATGTTTTGATGTACTGTGATGTATGTTCCTATGTTAAGTGTGATTTATATCTGTGGAACATGCTTGTATGTTAATGTGTAATAAAACGTCTTTGATAACACTACATTTTGGAAGTGAAAAATCACAAGCACTTTATGAACTTATAATTGTGTGACAAAGTTCTAGTACAGTCGAATACACTTGTAATGGATTCGACTATTCTAAAACCTTTGTACAAATTTTGAACATCAGTGCTTTGTGTCGTCTTAGATAGAAAAGAATTTCAAAATGTTTTTACTTGTGTCAGTTGACTTTGTCCTGTGTACATTCGACTGTATTATTGATCTGTTTTGGAATTCTGCTATGCTTACGCGCTCCAACGGCTATATTTTTAGAAGTTAGTTAAGCATTGATGACTTGGTCAACTATAATAACTGTGTGTTGATTTTTGTTGACTGAGAGCCTATGTGTTAACTGTTTGCTATAACTATTTTAATACAGTCGACTGGATTAGTAGGTTATTCAACTGAGAAACAATCTATCTAACAGAAAACTATAAATTGGCTAAACACGAGTTGTTGAGAGACTTCTTTGAATCTAACACTTTCATTTCTTGTTTCAGATTGAATTCTCTTTCTTAACAGCTCCAAGAATTCTCCAAGAAGACGGTGGTGATCTATCTTGAGAGAGATTCAAAGGGAGAAGGCTTATGCGCTGACTGCGTGATCAGAACTGCACGAAGAAGTTCCTTCTTGATTGATCTTTGAAGGCTTGGCATCCTGTGAAGACTATTGTGTTGATTGAAGGCTTGGCAACCTGTGAAGTCTGTTGTGTGAAGGCTTGGCATCCTGTGAAGAGTGCTGGTTACATGTTGAGGGTGTTCGACATGGGTTCAGATTGTAGAAGATTGGATTTTTGCTGCAAGTCTGGTTTTTGTTGTGCAGCTATATTTTGGTTTTGGGTTCAAAAGGAGATTTATATTTTTGATGTGTGGTTGATAACGGTCTAAAAACCGTTATTTTCATACTTAAATTTGATATTAAAACACACCCTTTATGGCTTAGAATGAGCTTAAAATCAAGAAAAACACTTAGTTAAGTCATAAGAGAGTCAAAAGTTGGTTTTAGAGATATTATGTTTGTTTTTACATTGTTTTGCAGGGTTTTAAGGTGAATTGAAGATGGAAGTAAAGAAATGTGGACTTAGACCCGTGAAAGAAGAGGAAAAAGGCTTAAAAGAAAGGTCAAGTGAACCGCTGAGCACCAGAATGGACCGCTGAGCGCCTAGAGCGATCAAGGGCAAACCGCTTAGCGGCAAAACTGACCGCTGAGCGGTCAAAGCAGCTAGAGGGAAACCGCTGAGCGGTGAACTTAGGCGCCTGGACGGTTATCTGTTTTTATTAGCTAGATTATGTAATCTTTCTATTATCTTTTTGGGCTTATATATAGCTCCAGTGCGAATCAAAGCACATTCTTTTGGCAGAGAGAAACATCCAAAGGTATTCCACACACCTTGGAGGAGATTATTTGGATGCTTAGGCTCCAATCTACAAGGTTTAGGGTTATTTCTTCCATTCTTCCATTATATTTCATCTAGGTTCACCATGATTATGGTGAACTAAACCCTAGGTTATTGGGGAACAATGTAATCTTTTGAAACTCTCATATATCCAAATTCTTATTTATTTTATATGCTTGCATATGCTTGATTTATCAATTGTTGGGTTCTTCACCTTTGCTTAATGCTTTAATCCTTTAACTCATTCGGTAAATGTTGTTTGTCTTTATTGATACGGGGACGTACAGTAATGTCATGAACTGGGGAGAATTCCTTGATTATGCTAATACCGCCTAGGGATAGGGGTAGGAAGATCAATTGTATTTTGCTTCCGCTTATCATGCATTATTAATTATTAGGGGAGACTAGGGATAGCAAGCCGGTAATTAGTAATAGGCTCTTTTCACCAAGGGATTGGGTTAAAGGTAGACCAAGAAAATTTGCATGACAATATGATAAATAAGCAAATTAAATAAGAAGAGTAGATATATGAGGGTGGATAAGATGAAATTGTAAACCCCAACAACTTCATTCATCCATAGTTTCTTTAGCCAATTGAATCATTGCATTTGCATGTTTACTTTTGTTCTTTGCATATACACTTCAATTTAATTCTTTTCTCAAGTCTTACGCGATTGGTTTACATGAAAAGTAAGGCCTAAGAGTCCTTTGTGAAATGATACTTGGACTTACCCATTTTATATTACTTGATAACGATCTGGTACACTTGCCAGGGACTCAACAATGGTCTTCTATAAATTCCTTGTTGTAAAAACCGCAACCTATATAGTGCATTTGCTTCCTGGGTTGGAAGGACACTGGAAGTAGGTATTATTGGCTGAACCAATATAAAAACCAGTGTTTGATTTTCTCTATCCCTGCACTCTTTATTTCTAGTCGACTTTATCTGTTTAGAAGTCAACTACGTTTTTCCGCTGCATTGAAATTTTCATTACTTGCATTTCAAGAAAAGATAAAAAATCTTTATCCTTTTGTATAAAGATTGCAAAAAGATTTTGTTTTTGAAATAACACCAATTCACCCCCCTCTTGGTGTAAAGAAGCTTACATGTTTTCTTAACAATTGGTATTAGAGCTGGTTTTCATAAGATATTTGAAAAATTTAATCGACTCCGTTTTTATCGTATTCGATTATAAAACCTGGGGATGGCTTCCTACTTTCAAACTTTTGGAGAAGGTGCTTCAACAAACAGACCAGCTCTGTTTGATGGTGAAAACTATCCTTTTTGGAAAATTCGCATGTAGATCTTTCTTGAATCGCAAGATAAAGAAATTTTGGATGCCACTTTGAATGGTCCATATGTGCCTACAAAAACTTTTGATAAAGAAACTGTTTAAAACCATTTACTGAGTGGATTGTTGATGAGAATAGAAAAGCTCAGTATGAATTTTTCAGGATATTTCAGGATATCTCAATGCAATTCTGCAAAGGAAATGTGGGATGTCTTAGAGGTAACTCATGAAGGCACAAATGAAGTCAAGAGAGCCAGAAAGAACTCATTGATACAGGAGTATGAACTGTTCAGAATGAAGGCTAGAGAAAACATCTATGATGTGCAGAAACGATTTGCTCACATTGTAAATCATCTCATAGCTCTTGGCAAAGTGTTTGATAAGGAGGAGATCAACATCAAGATTTTGAAAAGTCTGAACAAGAATTGCCAACCAAAAGTAACTACAATCTCTGAATCCAAAGATCTTACAACTATGAATATGGCTACCTTGTTTGGCAAGTTACGGGAACATGAATTGGAACTTGGTAGGCTGGAGGATGAAAAGGAGATTGAAGAAAAGAAGTCCATAGCTCTGAAAGCCTCAAGCAAGGACAACACAAAAACAGAGATGGACGAAAAAGAACTGATGACCTTGATGGTAAGAAAGTTTAGTCGACTTATGCAAATGATTGATGGCAAAAAAAAATATGCTCTAGCTAGGACAAGCTAAATCTAGAAGCAAATCAAGCCATAAGATAATGGATGAAGATAGCGGAATTTGGGGATGGTGAAAGGTGTTGATAGCTCATGCTTTTTATGAGTTTTAATGGTGATGGAATGAGTGTTTGGTGGTTCTCTAAGAGAGGTTGGGCCAACTCTTGGAGGAAGGTGGCTAGAGGAGGCCACTTGGGTTGCTCTAGCCTAGGGTGACCTTAAAAGAGTAGTATGGCACAAAAATGGCAGCATAANTTTACTCTAAATCAAAGGTGATTACATGATGGAGAACACCTCTATTTATAGGCTAAGGTGTCTCAAAAATGGGCTGAAGCTTTAACCTAAAAGAGCCACCTTGATTGTCTTGGAGAGAAAGGAGAAATCCTCTCCAATAGGAGGGAGACAAGTGGCAAAAAATCCTCTCAAATGAGAGAGTGACATGTGGCAAAAAATCCTCTCGCAATCTTGGTATGAAAATTCAAAGCTTTTGATCTTTCCTTGAAATGCAAGTAATGAAAATTCAATGCAGCGGAAAAAACATAGTTGATTTCTAAACAAATATAGTCGATTGGAAATAAAGAGTGCAGGGATAAAGAAAATTAAACACTGGTTTTTATACTGGTTCGGCCAATAATGCCTACATCCAATGTCCTTCCAACCCAGGAAGCAAATGTACTATAATGGTTGCAGTTTTTACAACAAGGAATTTATAGAAGCACCACATAAAAATATAAATCTCCTCTCTAACCCAAAACCAAATATAGCTGCACACACAAAACCAGAATTGCAGTAAGAATCCTTTCTTCTGCAATCTGCACCCACGTCGAACAATCCTCAACGTGTCACCAGCACTCTTCACAGGATGCCAAGCCTATCACAGCAGACTTCACAGGTTGCCAAGCCTTCAATCAAATGCAATAGTTTTCATAGGATGCCAAGCCTTCAAAGATCAAACAGAAGCACCTTCTTTGTGCAGATATTGATCAAGCAGTATGAGAAATTGACTCCTCCCTTTGAATCTCTCTCAAGCAAGATCACCACCGTCTTCTTAGGGAATTCTGGGAGTTTCTAAAACAAAGAATTCAATCTAAAACAGGAAAATGAAAATGTTAGATCACAAAAGTCACAAAACTATTCGCGTTCTTTCTATTTATAGTTTTATGTTATATCAGATTGCTTCTAAGTCGAATAACCTACTAATATAGTCGATTGTATTAAGACAGTTATAATAGACAGTCAACATAAAGGCTCCTCAGTCAAAAAAATCAATACACATTTATTACAGTTGACCAGGTCACACAGTTTTAACTAACTTTTGAAAAATATAGTCGTTGGAGCATGTAGACATAACAGAATTTCAAACGGATTAGTAACACAGTTCAATATGTGATCCACAATGTCGACTTGCACATGAAAAATCACTTTGAAATTCTTTTCAACACAAAATCTCACATAGCACTGATTCACAAAATCTGTACAAAGATTTTAGCATAGTCGAATCAATTATGAGTTGATTCGATTGGACTAGAACTTTGTCACAACAAAT
The DNA here is from genome assembly GCF_000741045.1 of Vigna radiata var. radiata. NCBI lineage: Eukaryota > Viridiplantae > Streptophyta > Magnoliopsida > Fabales > Fabaceae > Vigna > Vigna radiata. The sequence continues at coordinate 41,374 of NW_014542543.1, read as the reverse complement.
ATAAGTTCATAAGGTGCTTGTGATCTTTTCTTTCAAAAATTTGCAGTAATAAAAAACATTTTATTTCACATTTCAATTCAAGCATGTTCCACAAATATAACACTTAATCAATCATAGGAACATACATTGTAAATCAACAAAACATGTTCAGCAGATATAACAAATACTTCAGAACAAGAACATGTAATACTAGAACATGTGTACTGTTATTAAGCACTGTGTTGTCATCATCAAAAACTAGTTTGATATAGAGTTTGTGTTGTCAACAATCTCAACAATCTCCCCTTTTTTGATGATGCGCAACCATGATTAATAACTCAACCATGTTTGTACAGTTCCACATATGACAGAGTAAAAACATATATCAGAAACAATTAACACAGTTCGGTTACTCTGCATATACAACAAAAATATCAAGCAGATAAAGTATGATGCAACAATTATGCCCATATAGACTTGCTCGCATACACTCATGAATATCTCCCCCTTTGTGCATTAACAAAAAAGGAATGCTTCAGATATTTATGCAGTTTTGAAAAACAACAAAGATGCATCATAAAGATATGCAGTTTATGAAGTACAATGATGCTCTCAAAATCACAAGTTCATCACAAAAACAGTGTAAACTACCCCTGAAATATAGATGTGTTATGAAACAATGTGTAAAACAGTGATACTCCCCTTGTCATTATGCATAAGTTTCAAAAATAGTTTGAGTGCACAATGCAGAATATCACAAATTAAGCAACAGTTTAAGCACAAATTTGTATCACAGTCAAATTATTAAATCACACATATATGCAATGATACAAATATCAACAATCTCACAATATTATCTCAATTCAGATATTGAAACATGTAAAGGGCAGAGATAATAGCAAAATATTAATGATTTAAGCAGTCAGTAAGGATAGAATCAAATTCCATAATTGGAATTGTTAACCCATTCAGACGTAGTCGAATGCATTAAATCATTAGTCGAATGCATTGCTTTTGCAAATGTTGAATTCCAATTGTAGATCTTCAAAGCAATGTCCTTCCTGCAAAACCTTTCAACAACCTTTTCCAGATCAAGCATAGTGGTTAAGCAAGAATTAAATCATATCAAAACAGAAGTCAATATTTAAAGATGCATTACAGTTCAAGCATAGTTAACTTCAATCAGAGCATAGTCGAATCAATCAAACAATTCATCAGATTTCATTCAAACAGTTTAAGTAAGTGGATTGATTCAAACTACTAATTTATCTTCCTTGATTTAAAGATATTACATTGGAGGATAGACAACAAGGAAATAAAAAAAAAAAACATAGAAAACAACAAAAGATATGGCATTCTAAGCCAAGTACAATGTAGGAACAGGGACAGTAGACAAATGGCTAATATGATACTATTGGGAACACCAAAAAAATAACTGAGACACAATAGGGTAAGAAAATTTCAACAGAATCTTCTTCATCAGAGTCTTCAGCCATGAGTTGCAGATGTGCATTGTGTATACTTTCCAGTTTATCACATTTATCGTGAAGAATCCTTATTTGATTCACGAGATATTTGTCAAAGTTTGTTTTAAGAAAGAATTGTGTTCCACCAGCTGTCACACACTCTTTCTTCACTGTAAGGTCTTCCACCAAATGTTCACCCATGAAATTCCATCCTTTTATCATTTTCACCAATCCAAGAGACATGAGTGAGTCCTTGTCAAACGAATTCGAAGATCCCCAGATGCATTTGCACTCGTTGCAAACATCAACACCAAGGAGTACTAATACTTTGCTTATTAGGCATCCATAAGGAAGGTACAATGAACTTTTCAATGCAGAGTACTCCATATGATCTTTAATCACTTGTAACCAATTCGTGGAGATGCTGTCTTGATAGCATGAAGTAGAAAAATATCCTATGTGGTCATTCTGTCCTTTTTTATTCTTCCGGGTAAAATGATTTTTGCCAGGATATGTGCAAGAATCTTCTCTTCCTTTAATAACCCTTGATGTGCAAATATTTTCTCAATGGTGTATACACCCGAAAATCTTAGCCATTCCTGATATACCTGTTTCTTGTTTAGCAAGGTTCAACAAGGTATTCACTTCCGAAGTGGGTAGGTATGAGTATGCACCCTCAGATGGTAAATTTGTTACAATGTTCCATAGAGTATCGTCAATGTGAATGTCCACCCCTTTTACCTTAGAAAATATGTCTCCATTTTCTACCTATAAGTTGTGGTAGAACACCTTGACCAGATCAGGATACCACGTCCCTCTCATCTGTATGAAATCAGATAATCCTTGTGCTTCTAGCCATAATGGAAATGTAAATCCTTCACCTTTGAACATATCAAGATTGATGTTCATAGGAGTAACTATAGCCTTTACAGACCCATTTATGAACCTCAGTCGTTCCTCTTCATTTCTGAACCAATTCAATGTACTTGATTCACCCATGTTGATTTTTGACATACAGTCATCATTCACTGAAATGCTTGAAGAACCCATGACAAGATGATTCTTTGAAACTTTCTTGCAAACATTTGAGAGAAGTTGGAAGACGACAAGATAGAAATGGTTCAGAATAAAAGTAAGACCCTAATAAGGAGGGAAACATAGATATTATATACGGTTTAAAAAAAGAATAGAGACCATAGTCGAATGCATTAACACTACAAGAAAAATGCAATTTATCTACTGATATTTATATACGGATTTTGATCCGTAGATAACATAGATATTATATACGGTTTTTATGTACAAATTTTTGAAAATGATTTATATACGGATTTTATATACGGATTTTTATCTACCGATTTTTCCGTATATAAAATCTGTATGTAATTGAAAAAAAAATTATATATCAATATTTTATATGGATTTTCAAAATTAATTATTAAAAAATAAAAATAATATATCATGTCACCTTACTTTCCTTACCCTAAATTTCTCACGTCATTCCCTCTCGGTGTGCTCCTCCTCGAAACCTTCTCTCTTACATTCACTCACCTCAATCACTTCTCTCGCGCTCATCTCTCTCGTTCTCTAATCTTCTTCTTCACATTGAACTCACTACTTTGTTCTTTGTAGGTTGAAATTCCCTTTCTGATTTGTTTTTTCCAACTTCAAAACCCTAGTTTGTTCTGCTCTGTTTGCGGCGCTTCAAGGAGATCGCGGATATGCTTCAGGACTACATTCCGAACCTCCGAATCAACGACGACTCCTCTTCCTCCTCCTCCTTTGTTTCATCCGACACCTCGAGAGAAAATTAAGATTCTCTCTTCCTGTGAGTCGTCGGTGCGAGATCAGAGCTTCAAGTGCTTTTCTGTTTCCGACCTTAAGAAGAAGGTCATGGCAGGGTTGTGTAAAAACGGCTTGAAGGAAGGGCAATGGAGGTAATTTCATAGTTTCCTTTTATTTTCTTTTACTGACACTCTTGCATATTTTGTTTCATTGGTTTTGCTTTGTCGTGGAGTTTTTGCAAGTTCTAAAAAGGGAATTTCTTCGTTACAGGGAACTCACTTTGTTTATTTATTTATTTAATTAATTAATCATAGTTAATGACTTTTATTTTTAAGTTTGAGATCGAATGGAAGTAACTACTTTAAACGGGTTTGCCTAAATGCTCCTTGTTTTCACCTATACACCCAACGAGAGTGGTAATTCAACGCACAATAAAAAAAAAATACTCTGATACGTTTTTTTTTAACTTCTTTATGACTTAACCAGACCCCGTATGTGTACATTGTCTTTCTCTGTTGTTACTCGCAAACCATAGTCTTCTTCTAATCGTTTAGAGCAAAACAAAGCGATTGCAGTTCTTGTTATATCTGTATATATTTGTCTCTCACTAAAGTGTAATCTCGGTTATATAATGTGGCTTAAATTACTAGGGTTGTGTAGACCTGTTTAGGTTCTTTGCTAATGCTCTCTCATCTTTTTATCTAGTTTCGTGACACACTATTCCACTTTTGTCACACATTTATACATCCAATTCCTTGGAGTTTTTAACTGTCATTTTTCTATTTCCTTATAGTTTTCATGTTTAGTATAATATAAATTATATTTCATTATATTTTCTAAGTTTAAGATAATATTAAGTAAAATAAAGAAATTTATTATATTTCTTTTATTTTTCCAATAATAACTTAAATTAAGACTTCAGAAAGTGAGTTGGCATATAAATAGTCAAAATTAGGAAATCAAATGGTTATATAATGTATAGTACTAATCTCATGACTAAATTATAGTTAAGCATGAGAGTTATGTATTAGTATTTAATATAGTTTGAGTGCGTGATTAACCACTTGAATGTGGAATTTTCAAACAGATACTTGGTGTTGGGCGAAGCATGCTGCAANGACTATGTTTGAAAGGGGTAATTCTCTCATCAAGTGTTGCATTCTTTTAAATCTCTTGTACAAGATGACTTAAGTGTGAGGGAAAAGATATTGACTTTGATTGATACATGGCAAGAAGCTTTTGGTAGACCAAATGGAAGGTATTCACTTTGATTCCTAGGTATGTAGATTCAGAAATATATTCAAACTCAAGCTTAGGTTGACATTGTTATGTTGGGTCATGCCTTTAACTTAAATGCAAATTAGTTTATAGCAATTTGATTTTGATTTAGCTTTTAAGTTGTTGTAGGTCTAACTATGTTGTTATTTGATGGATGTTAACTTCTGTGTTTAGGCCTCTTATCTCTTATCTTATATACTAGTTGAATCATGAAATTATTGTCTTAGGAGTCATGATTGTAGGTTATTTTATTCTAAGCACCTGACCCCACTAAGATTGTTATCTGGAACTTGGTTATTAATTAATAACCCGTTTTACCTTAAACTTCTTTTTTATATCAGCTATACTTAATTAAGACTACATGAAGAAATGGCGTAGCAGGACAACCCAAGTAGGCTAGATTCAACAAAAAAATTGGGTTGTCTACTCTGTCGACCATGAAAGTTTTGGGTTCCTCATCTTTATATAATAAGATATTTTAGCCTTTTAACTCAACATCTTTGTTTAACAAATCTTTCCAAACTTCCCATCCTAAAGTGGATTTGAGAATTTTGGTTCTGTTGACTCTTCTTCATACGTTTGGTTGCATATTTTATACTTGTCTATTTAATTTTGGTGCAATGAGGTATATGTTGAGTGTGGTGAACCTGTATTTAGTATAATTTTTTGTGGCTTGTATTAAAAAAGTAGCTTTAGTGTGTAGCCTTACTTTATGAAATCAAATTGTGTCAAATATGAATTACCAAGAAAATTATCATCTGATTTGGTTTCAAGAAGAGGAGAAAAACTGGGAATGCAGAATTATATTTGTTAGCTTGTACATTCCCTACCTTTAGGTGATACTAAAAGTTCATATATTTGCAGGATGGTAAGACCTTACCTAATGGACCTGTTATTTCTCCTGACAGATTTTATCGAGAAGGTGAGACATTTTTAATGTGAAAGCAGTTATAATTGAATAGGTATTGCAATGCTCAAGTAATAAACTCTTGATCGTCATGAATTTGAAATCAGGTTGTGTGTTTGTATTCTTATNATGCAAAGGATGCCATTTATATAATGCAAAGGATGCCATTTATCAATGTGTGGCCCAAAATTAGGTAGGGGTGATGTAATTCACATGAATATTTAAATGCTCAATCTTAATCCTTGGCATATAAAGAGTCTTAATTTCCTATAGTGTACAACAAAGAAAGGTGAAAGTGACGCTGAGATCTAATTGGCTGCAGAATTAAAGTTTAGTGGCCTTTGGATAAGAAGTTTGTTCTTATATTAAATCTTGAGAGATCAATTGAAGAAGCAAAATGATATATTGATGCTACCATTTTTATTAATCTAAGACATGTGAAAAAAAAAAATTGTATATACATTTTTAGTTATGTCTAAAGCTTTTTTACCATATCCTCCAAAGATGACTCACGGATTTAGCTTCTTTTTTTTACTGCACTTTTATTAGTTTGCCTAGTTATCAAGTTTTTTCTTACTAGCTCTCAATTCCCATTGCCTTATCATCTTCCTAGGATTTCTAATTAAAGTTCCATGTATGTATTGATATACTACAAATTTTATGAAGTGTAAGTATCCTTTTTCAAATTAGTTTTAGTTTAATTTCAATTGGAGGCATGTGTTTCATTGTAAATCTCAATATAAATTTTTTTATTATTTTGGAAAAATTTAATTGAAGTATGTCGTGTTTTATTTCTTCTAGCTTCATTGGACGCCTTGTACCCCATTCAGAATGTGCTGCTATCTTTTGTGGGTTATAGGTCTACAATCATTATGTCTCAATTTTAAAATTTGGCTAGAGAAAATCCAGTAACAGACCAATTTTAATAGTACTTTTCTCTTTTTAGGAGTGTAATCGAGATGCTTGAAGTGGAAATTAGAGAATTTGTGTGCAATTTCAACANTGTATTGGAAGAGATATCATNATCCAAACAAAATCTTTCCACGCCTCTTGATTGTATGAAAAATCNTAAATTTGATATTGTAAGTGTTCAATAATTCATTAGTAGGTTTGACTATATTTTGTTAAGTTGTTTATGTAATATATCTATTTTAAATGTAAAATGCTTGGTATGGTGTTGAATGAAAACTGTGATGGAAAGTTGTGTGTATATATATTACAGGTTTGTATTGTGGTATATACAGTTGGCAACTATACACATTTCTAGATATTGCTTTCAAGTTGACATAGGCCCCACCAATAGTTCCAAATAAATACAAAATTATGAAATGTTGGGTTGAAGCTTCTTCAATTATCAAANATTGAAAGACGTTATTTTGTGTGAATGATTGCAGGGTTTANTGATAGAGAGAATCCAAGATTCAATATCAGAAGAGGATAAGAGGTTGATCTATCTTGGAGATGGAAGTGGAGACTATTGTCCAAGTTTGAGGTTGAAAGAAAAGGACTTTATGATGTCAAGGAAGATCCTTCACTTCTTAAGGCTGAGATTCATGGCTGGAGTGATGAAGAACTTGAACAAATTTTGCTGCACTTAATCAACAAAGTATAAATGGAGCAAAATTCTCCCTTCATTTCCTCTTATTGCAAGCTTCAGATTCTGTCAGGCTCATGAGGTTTTGCCCAAAGCTCTACTAGTTCGATCATAGTTTCATGGTTTTGTAACTTTTGCAATGGATCAAAGTAGAATATAACATGATTAATTTTTGTCTCAATAGTATAATAGTATATATTGCATAGTCAGTTACCTCTNCCTTANTTTCTGTAATATCCGATTACAATCTAGTTACAATGAGGNAGAGCCATCCAATTGTAATCATCAAGTTTTAATAAAAATTCACAGATATTTGGTATTATTTTTAATAATTTGACAGTTTTATTTGACTTTTATCAGTGTATGAAACTATTAGTTATTGGATACAGATGTGAGATCATCTAAATTTTTTTTTTTTTATAAAATCATAAGTTATATACGGATTTTTCCGTATATAAATTACATACGGATTGTCTATACGGATTTTTCCGTATATAATATACATACGGATTTTATATACGGATTTTCCGTATGTAATTTATATACGGATTTTACATACGGATTTTTCCGTATATAATTACATACGGAAAAATCCGTATATAATTTACCTACGATGGTTTTATATACGGATTTTTGTCCGTATATAAGCCGTATGTAAGCAAGCATTATATACGGATTTTGGGCTTTATATACGGATTTTGGCTATATGTAATTCAATTTTTTCTTGTAGTGTAATATACCAGTCGATTGTGACTTGTTAAAAATCATTTTCAATCAAATTCAAACATACAAACCATTAAGCACACTACACAAACAATCTTGTTGAGATTGTTGACAACACAAACTCTATATCAAACTAGTTTTTGATGATGACAACACAATGCTTAATAACAGTACACATGTTCCAGTATTACATGTTCTTGTTCTGTATTGTTTGTCATATCTGCTGAACATGTTTTGTTGATTTACATTGTATGTTCCTATGATTGATTGAGTGTTATATTTGTGGAACATGCTTGTATTGAAATGTGAAATAAAATGTTTTTGATTATTGCACATTTCTGAAAGAAAAGATCACAAGCACCTTATGAACTTATATTTGTTGTGAGAAAGTTCTAGTCTAGTCAAATACACTCATAATGCATTCGACTATGCTAAAATCTTTGTACAGATTTTGTGAACCAGTGCTCTGTGAGATTTTGTGTTGAAAAGAATTTCAAAGTGATTTTTCATGTGTCAGTCGACATTGTGGATCACATATTCGACTGTGTTACTGATCTGTTTGAAATTCTGTTATGCCTACTCGCTCTAACGACTATATTTTTCAAAAGTTAGTTAAAACTGTGTGACCTGGTCAACTGTAATAAATGTGTATTGATTTTGTTGACTGAGGAGCCTTTGTGTTGACTATCTGTTGTAACTGTTTTAATACAATCGACTGTATTAGTAGGCTATTCGACTGAGAAGCAATCTGATATAATAGAAATCTATAAATAGACAGAACGCAAATTGTTCTGTGACTTTTGTGATCTGACATTTTCACTTTCCTATTTCAGATTGAATTCTTTGGAGCTCCAAGAATTCTCCAAGAAGACGGTGGTGATCTTGCTTGAGAGAGATTCAAAGGGAGGAGTCAATTGCTCATATTGTTTGATCAATATCTGCACAAAGAAGGTGCTTCTGTTTGATCTCGAAGGCTTGGCATCCTGTGAAGACTGCTACGTTTGATTGAAGGCTTAGCAACCTGTGAAGTCTATTGTGATAAGCTTGGCAACCTGTGAAGTCTGCTGTGATAGGCTTGGCATCCTATGAAGAGTGCTGGTGACACGTTGCGGATTGTTCAACGTGGGTGCAAATTGCGAAAGAGGGGATTCTTGCTGCAATTCTGGTTTTGTGTGTGCAGCTATATTTGGTTTTGGGTTAGATAGGAGATTTATATTTTCTTTGTGGTGCTTCTATAAATTCCTTGTTGTAAAAACCGCAACTTTTATAGTGCATTTGCTTCCTGGGTTGGAAGGACATTGGATGTAGGCATTATTGGCCAAACCAATATAAAAACCAGTGTTTGATTTTCTCTATCCCTGCACTCTTTATTTCGAGTCGACTATACTTGTTTAGCAGTCAACTGCGTTTTTTCGCTGCATTAAATTTTCATTACTTGCATTTCAAGGAAAGATCAAAAGCTTAGAATTTTCATACTAAGATTGCGAAAAGATTTTTATTTTGAACTAACACCAATTCACCCACATCTTGGTGTAAAAGAGGCCTACCTGTTTCCTAACAATTGGTATCAGAGCTGGTTTTCATAAGATATTTGAAAATTCAGTCTACTCTGCTTTTATTCTATTCGCCTGTAAAACCTAGGGATGACTTCAAATTTTCAAACTTTTGGTGAAGGTGCTTCAACAAACCTGGTGAAAATTACACTTTTTGGAAAATTCGCATGCAGATCTTTCTTGAATCGCAAGATAAAGGAATTTCGGATGCCATTTTAAATGGTCCATATGTGCCTGCAAAAGTTGTTGATAGTGAAACTGTTCTGAAACCTTTTACTGAGTTGACTACTGATGAGAATAGAAAAGGTCAGTATGATGTTAAAGCTAGAAACATTATTGCCTCTGCACTAACTATTGAGGAATTTTTCAGGATATTCCAATGCAAGTCTGCAAAGGAAATGTGGGATGTTCTTGAGGTAACACATGAAGGCACAGATGAAGTCAAGAGAGCCAGGAAGAATTTGTTGATACAAGAGTATGAATTGTTAAGAATGAAAGCTGGTGATGGCATCTATGATGTTCAGAAACGATTCACTCACATTATAAATCACCTGATGGCTCTTGGCAAAGTCTTTGACAAAGAAGAGATCAACATTAAGATTCTAGAAAGCCTGAACAGGATTTGGTAACCAAAAGTCGCTGCATTCTCTGAATCCAAAGATCTTGCAACTATGAATATGGCTACCTTGTTTGGCAAGCTACGGGAACACGAGTTAGAACTTGGTAGACTGAAGGATGAAGAGGAGATTGAAGAAAAGGATGTCCATAGCTCTGAAGGCTGCAAGCAAGAACATCGTAGAAACTGAGATGGATGATAAAGAATTGATGACCTTGATGGTAAGAAAGTTTAGTCGACTTATGCAAAATGATAGTCAACTGTCTAACCATGCAGGTCAAAGCAAAAAGAAGAGCTTCAGCACAAATGTTGTCCAGTGCTATGAATGTGGAAAAGAAGGTCACATCAAGCTTGACTGTCCTGAATGACAGCCAAAGCAGAAATGAAAGAAAAGATTTCCTCAAGGCAGAAATATGAGAAGAAAAGGAGCCTACATTGCTTGGGAAAACTCAGATTCTGAGAAATCAAGTGATGAAGATTCTGATCAAGAAGAGGAATCGAATTTGTGCTATTGATAACGGTTGAAAAACAGTTATTTTCATATGTCATTTGAGACCAAATTACACCCTTTAAGGCCTAGAATGAGCTTAGAATCAAGCAAAACACGTAAGTTGAGTCAGTTGAGAGTCAAAAGTTGTTTTTAGAGATATTATGCTTGTTTTGCAAGGTTTTGATGAGAATTGGAGATGAATGGAAAGAAAGGTTGAAGGTCAAATAGTTGCAGAGCAGAAAAGTCAACCAGAATGCAGAAAAGTCAACCAGTCAACTAGAAAAGTCAACAGTCAACTAGAAAAGTCAACCAGTCAACCAGAAAAGTCAACCACTTGACCAAATTGCAGTTGACCAGCGCCCAACGGTGAAAATGAGCGTCGGGCGGTGGCACGGCTTGAGCGAAACCGTCGGGCGGTCAAATTAGGCGTCGTGCGGTTGTTAGATGGGCTTGGGCTTAAATTTTGTCACTTTTCTTGGTTATAAATAGCCATAGTGCCAGTTTAGATGTATTCTTTTGACAGAAGAGGGTGGCCAAACCTAATTTTCACTCCTTGGAGAAGATCTCTTGGATGCTTTGGCTCCTTTTCATCCTATCTAGGGTTGCTCTTCCATTCTTCCATTATTTTCATCTAGGTTCACTCGTGGTGAACTAAACCCTTTTGTTGTTGGGGGAAACAATGTAATCTTTTGAAACTCTCTTTTATTGAAACTCTTGTTTATTTATACGATTGTCATATGCTTTGATTATCAATTGTTGGGTTCTCATCTGCGCTTAAAGCTTTTATTGTTTAACTCATTTGATAACTGTTGTTTGTCTCTATTGATACGGGAACGTACAGTACTGTCATGAACTGATGAGAAATTCCTTGATTAATGAAATACCACCTAGGGATAGGGAGGTAGGACGATCAATTGTTTTTGCTTCTGTTCGGTAATGTGTTGCTAATTGCTAGGGGAGACTAGGGATAGCAAGCCGGTAATTAGTAATAGGCTCTTTTTGCCCAGGGATCGGGTTAAGGGTAGGCCAAGAAAGTTTGCATAACAATTAGATAATCAAGCACATTAAACAAGAGGGGTAGATAAGAGGGAGCGAATAAGATGAAATTGTCAACCCCCAACAACTCCATTCATTCATAGTCTTTTTCTTGTCAACTGAATCAAACGCATTGCATGTTTATTTTGTGTTTTTGCATCGACAACAATTAATTTTTCTCTACAAGTCTTACGATCTCAATTCATACGAACGATAAGGCCTTTCGAGTCTCTTGGGAAGAATGATATCGAGCATTACCGATTATATTACTTGAACGATATGGTACACTTGTCAGTGAGTCAACAAGTTTTTGGCGCCGTTGCCGGGGACTCGAGGTTTACTTTTTCAAGTAGTGTGAATTGATTGAATATGACTTGATTTTATGTTTGATTTTATTTTTGTTCTAATAAATGTTTTCTAGGGTTTTGTGCCTAACGTTTGCAGATTGTAGTATGGACAAGAATTTGATTATATGGGCACTCAATTCTACTAAAATAATTTCAACCACTGGTGGGAACCCCACTCATACTTGGGTCAAAGCCAATTTTGGCAAGCTGCCGAACCACAAATTAAACCAATCAAGAAAAATCCTGAGTCTGATGAACTTTTTCAGAGGATTATGAATTTTGAACCATATCATGTCAAAGGCATAGAGGAGGATATAAAGAATGATGAATTCTTTCCACAAGACATGTATACAAGATTTTCTTCTCATAAAAGCATGGAGGAGAGACAACATTATCACTGGCAGCAACAATGCTCTTCACCAATAGAAACGTGGGAGTATGATCAACAACTTTGTAAACAAACAGCTGATGTGACGGAACAAGTCAAAAGTTTGAATGAAAATTTCAACAAATTTTTAGAGAGGTGTGATTCCAAGAGGAGTGAAGTTACCTTCAGGAATTTGGAGACATAAATTGATGAGGTTGTTGATGAGGAGAAGGTGGAGAGAGAAGTGGAAAAGATAGAAGAAGAGAAAATAGAGGAAGATGAAGCAGAAAGGTTGAGTGAGGGAGAGAAAGATGAGGAGAAAGAAAAAGAAGTGGTTGAGAAAAAAGGAAAAAAGAATAAAAGAAAGTGGAATAAGGAGAAGGTTGAGAAAAAGAGGAAAAGAGGAAAAATCATAGGAAGGAAAAGAAGTTCAAGTACTGTACGGAGATCTTCAAGAAATTGGAAATTAAAGTTCCTATGGTTGAAACTTTGAAACATGTGCTTGGTGTTCTCAACTTTATGAAGAAATTCAACAGGAAGAAGAAAAAGAGAAGCATATCAAGCAAAAAGAGTATTAACACCTACTGATGGGTGCTTGATGGGGTTATCCCAATTGTTGTAAATCAATTTTATTTTTTTTAGTTTAGGTTTAGTTAATTTTTAATCTTGTAATTATGTGATTTTTTGGAACAATTTTTGGGTAGCATTGATGAAGGTTGAAAAACAGTGATTTTCATATGTCAATTAGGACCAAATTACACCCTTTACTACTCGGAACGAGCTTAGAATCAAGCAAAACTCAATAAATGAGTCTGGAGAGAGTCAAAAGCTGTTTTTAGCGATTTTATGCTTATTTTGCATTGTTTTGAAGCTAATGGAGTTGAAGATACAGGTCGTTGACTCAAGAAAAGAGCAGAAAAATGAAGGTTTGAAGAGTCGACGCACCGCCCGGCGACACACTTAAACCGCTGGGCGGCCCAGGACGAGGAGTAGGCAGCATTTCACGCTGAGAGAAACCGTTGGGCGCTGGCAATTGCCACCAGGAGGTTTCATGCGAAACCGCCGGGCGGTGGCGGTAGGTTGTTGCAAACCAGCGGGCGGCACACTCAAACCGCCCGGTGGTAGCACGCTGGACTTGGGGCTGATTTTGACAGAGTCATTCTTTTGACAGGGGAAGATGACCAAACCTAATTTTGCTCTCTGGAGAGGATCTATTGGATGCTTAGACTCCTTTTCATCTTTTCTAGG
>NW_014542543.1:24290-27056 GCF_000741045.1 Vigna radiata var. radiata | reverse complement strand
TTATTTTTCTTTTATTGCGTTTTGTCTTATTTTCTTTAAAAGTGCTTTTAGGGTGTGTTTCTTGTGCATGCAGGAGAGAATACATATTAGAAGCAGGAAAAACCAACAATCTTTGCTAGAAGGTCTACCATATGAGAGGAGAAAGAGAAGCCCTTTTTGTGAAAGATCTCTTTCTCCAAAAGTTACTCCACCTGAGACTATTGAACCAAATCTGGAGGAGATGGCCAATCAACCTCCTCCCAGACGCACTCTTGGGGACGCAGCTAACACAGTTGGCCCCTTAAATTTTAACAGCATTGCAGTGCCAACAGACAACACAACCAGCATGGTGATGAGTCCGACACTTATCCAGTTAGTCCAGAACAACCAATTCCATGGGTTTTCAAATGAAAATTCTTACAAGCATTTGACAGTCTTTGGAGAAATTTGCAACACAGTGAAGATAACTGGAGTGACGGACGACAGAATCAGACTCAGTTTGTTTCNTTTCTCATTGGGAGGAAATGCAAAAGACTGGTTGAATTCTTTCCAGGAGGGAACGTTCAGGACGTGGGAAGCAGGGGTCCAACAGTTTATTACTAAATTCTTCCCACCACCAAAGATCAATCAAGGGAAGTTAGAAATCTCTTCTTTTAAACAAGGAATGGAAGAAACACTGGGGCAAGCATGGGATAGATTCAAAGGATTGTTGAGAGCAACCCCAATTCATGGGTTTGATAAAGCTTCATACTTGCTAGCGTTCCTTGGAGGTTTGCGCGCTCAGACCAAAATGATGATAGATGCCTCGGCTGGAGGTAGCATTAATAGAGAGACAGAGGATGAGGCGTACAACTTAATTGAAGAGATGGCTCTCAATGATGTGTCGCAGAATGAAAGAGGCACGCAAAAAGGAGGACTCCTACATCTTCCCACTGAAGATGCAACATCAGCACAAAATCACCTCCTCAGTCAGAAATTGGACAAGTTGCTAAAGGTCGTTTCTGAACTTCCTCGGGGACTCAGAAATATTTCCCAGGCACAACAATTATGTGATCTGTGTGGTGGTGACCATATTAATGGTCAATGTGCTTTTACAGAAGAGATGCAGCAGGACGTGAATTATATGGGGGCCCAATTTCCGTACAAACAGGGAAATTTCAACCAAGGTAACTCTAACCAAGGTTGGAAAATCATCCAAGTATTGGGCAAGACCAGAATGCTTCTTCGGGTCAAGGAGGAAACGTCCGGCAGCAACAACCATTACCTTTGTGGCAGCAAGTAAGTAATTTGACTAAGTCTGTCAGAGCCCTGAGTAATCGATTTGATGACTTCTACAAAAGATATGAGCAGCAAGTGAATAACAATCAGGCCAACTTTAAATCACTGGAGTCACAGATTGGGCAGCTGGCAACAAGGATAGAAATTATAGAGAAAAACCAGTTTAGGGCCAGCACTGAGGCTAACCCTAAGAGGGAATGCAAGATTATGACAAGTCAGAGTGGTTGGGACGAAGACAGTCAAGATGGTTGGGAGGAAGATATTGAACCATTCCATGTGGTTAACAGTGAAGAAGAAGAGACATTAATGGGTGAATTCTTTGAACCCATGAGCAATGAAGATGAAGGAGAGGAAAATATTAAGGAAAAAGAAGTTGGTGAAGTGACAGAGTCACCTTTAGAAAATGAGCAGAGTCCTCCCCATTCAGAAAGAATAAAAAATAACAAGGAGGACGAAATGGAGCTTACTGATGAAGAAGAGGATCTTGTTGTTCACCCACAAAAGAGTAATTATCCTCCTAAGGCTAAAGATTCAGGGTGTTTAACACTGTTATGTTCCCTGAATGATTGGGATGGGGAAGCTATGATAGATTCTGGATCCAACATCAACTTGTTACCCACGGAACTCTTGAAGGAAATCGGTGGACTTGTGTTGAAACCCTTTGATTTGATGATAACAATGGCAGACGGTTCAAAAAAGAGGCCAGTAGGAATGGTGGAAGATGTTGTTGTGCGAGTAGACTGTCTTGAGTTTTTAGTAGATTTCATTGTCATGGATATTAAAACAGAAGATGAGCATCCTGTGATTTTTGGGCAACCCTTCATGGCAACTTCAAAGATGTTTATTGATGTTCATAATGCAAGAATAATGATGAGAGATTTGAATTATCTATTTCTCTATACTGGCCGTGAAGGGGATGAGATTAAGACAGTGAAAGGAACAACATTTGAGAAGCCAGAGGTAAATGAAGAACAAGAAGAAAGCTTAACAGGTAATGATTATTTTGACACCTGTTGTGTTTTGCAGGTGCCTGAAAATAAAGGGAGAAGAACCATTCACCCGAAGGCAAAAGAAGACCCACTCATACCAGGAAGCAAAGTGACAGTTAAAAAGAAGCCATGGATAATAAAGGAGTTGAAGGAAAAAGGAATGGTGGAGATTCAAAGACCATACTCAAACGTGATCAAGAAGGTGGACCAAAGAAAAGTGAGCCGGTGGGATGATGAAAATCCCAATGTGAAGAAGAAGAGCTGAATTTGTCGAAATCAAATTTTGTATTTTTATGAACAATTTTCTTTTCCGATTTTTGTTTTATTATTTGTTGGAACTTGTACTTTTTGAATTTTCTGAACAATTTTTGGGTAGCATCTATTGAGGGATGCTAATTTTTTTTTTGGTATCCACTGATGGATATCCGGACGGTACACCTACTGATGGGTGGTGGAAGATAGTGCACTTACTGACGAGTGCCAACCAGGTTTGGGTCAGGCTCGCGACGTTAAACAAGCG
>NW_014542543.1:21056-23455 GCF_000741045.1 Vigna radiata var. radiata | reverse complement strand
ATGGCATTTGCATGTAAAGATGTTGACTGTTTGAGATGAATGGCAATTTTGTTTCATGTGACTTGTGAACAATAGAGAGTTGGAGTGTCACCTTAAACACTTGAGTGATTGAGTGAAACACTTNCTTGATATGAATTGTTAAATTTCATGAGTACATTTTTGCTTAGTGGATTGATCATTCATAGTNTATAACATCTATTGTGCAATCTCTGGATTGAAAGCATGCATGCATCTTATTTTGGATTTCACTAAGGATATTGATTTGAGTGATTTTGTCATGTACCTTGGGGATTGTTGAGGCATTGGATGAAACAGTGTAAAACCAAGTTTTGTTTTGTTTGTTGTTTTGTTTCGTTTTGCTTGAGGACAAGCAAAATTCTAAGTTTGGGGTGTTGATGAAGGTTGAAAAACAGTGATTTTCATATGTCAATTTGGACCAAATTACACCCTTTACTACTCAGAACGAGCTTAGAATCAAGCAGAACTCAATAAATGAGTCTGGAGAGAGTCAAAAGCTGTTTTTAGCAATTTTATGCTTGTTTTGCATTGTTTTGAAGCTAATTTGAGAAAAGTGAAGAATGGAGTTGAAGATACAGGTCGTTGACTCAAGAAAAGAGCAGAAAAATGAAGATTTGAAGAGTTGATGCACCGCCCGGCGACACACTTAAATCGCCGGGCGACCCAGGATGAGGAGTAGGCAACATTTCACGCTGAGAGAAACCGCCGGGCACTGGCGATTGCCGCTGGGCGGTTTCATGGGAAACCGCTGGGTGGTGGTGATTGCCGCCGGGCGGTTTGAGTGTGCCGCCCGACGGTAGCACGCTGGACTTAGGCCTGATTTTGACTCGCTCCTCAACTATAAATACCCGTACTACGAATTCAGAGTTATTCTTTTGATAGGGGAAGACGGCCAGACCTAATTTTGCTCTCTGGAGAGGATCTCTTGGATGCTTAGGCTCCTTTTCATCTTTTCTAGGGTTTGCTCTTTCATTCTTCTTCCATTTTTCATCTAGATTCACTATGTCTATGGTGAACTAAACCTTATTGTTGTTGGGGAATTCAATGTAATCTTTTGATACTCTCTCTTATTGAAACTATTGATTATTTATATGGTCTCCTGATACAACCCGTTCTGAGACAGATCGGCGACGAGCTGAAGAAAACTGGATCGGATCGACTGAGGAATCGGACAAAAGATGTAGCGGAAGTTGGAAATCAAAGAGAACCCTAAGTTTTGGGGCTTGATCGGTGAAAAGGCTAGGGTTGGGGGTTTATGAGGTATTAATCGGTGAACAAAGAAGATTCACCGATTGAATCGGTGGAAAGGAAGGAATCTCCATTTTAACCGGTGAACGGAGCGAGAACAGAGTTTCAATCAGAAAAAGGGTGAGTTATAATGAGGGAAGACGAATCAGAGAAATGGATCGGTGAGAAGACTTACGGTGGAGCTCTGGCGATAGAAAATGAGGTCTGTGAAGTGAATCGCGTGAGAAACGCTCTCGAATGTGGAAACCCTAAGTGGTGAGACTGTGGCTTTGAGAGAGAAATGAAACGAATCATGAAAATGATATGTTGATTAATGTGAAGATTGAGTGAGAGGTATGCGCTGTCGTGGCAGTGAGAATCCATGAGTCTGACGCGGAGTGGCATAGGTGTTTAGGTGGCGGAGATAGAAATCTGATGGTGGAAAAATGAGAGAATGGTAAGTGTGAGATGGAAGGTGGCTAGAGGAGATTCTTAGGGATTCTCTAGCCTTGACTTTCAAGGTAGAATTGCTCTGGAGTGATTCTCAACAGGAAACAATTCAATTATCTCAAAAGTAAGTACAAGAAGTGTAGGCATGACTATTTATAGGACTAGAAGTCCCACATGCCTAAAACAATACAAAGTACATAAAAGAAATGCTAAACTAAAGACATTGGGCTTAGGCCCCGCGTATCATCCCCTCCCNCTTGGAAAGGATTTGTCCTCAAATTTGGTGGTTCGCCTGAGGACTTATTTTTGCAAACTCCATAGAAATTCCTCCTGTATCAAATATTAATCTGCAATAAGCATCAAACATATCTCTAATTAGTTTTATTTGACCCAATAAGAAATATAAGGGAATATGTCTATAAGAAGGTTTCCTAACTTTGAAATTTTCATGTTTATGAGTATAAGGAAACCCTACTTCATTTGAAAATTTATTTTTGGCTTGAGTTAGTAATAACCAAAAAGTTAACTCTAACTCAAGTTTTTGATTACCATGTTGTAAAAATTGCAATTTTGGAAAAGATGTCATGGCAATTTCTTGGGAAGAAAAGATAAAATTAGAACATTCAATAACAAATGGAGAAAAGTCAAAGGATAGAAAACCTCCCCTTAAAAATTGGTGTTCTATTGTGAGAATAGGGGATGTT
>NW_014542543.1:11031-20801 GCF_000741045.1 Vigna radiata var. radiata | reverse complement strand
TCGTTCTTCCTCTTCTCTTCTCACTAGTTCTCTTCTCACTTTTTCTTCCTCTTCTTTTCTCTCTTGTTCTCTCTTTCTCTCTCTTTGTCTTTGTCTTTCTTCTTCTCGTTTTCTCTCTTTTCTTCTCTCTTGTCTCTCTATTCTTTCTTGTAATTGCCTATGTTCTCTCTCAAATCTCCTTCTACTTTCCTCATTCAAGAACTTCATGAGTTTTTCTCTAAACTCTGTTTCCCTACGATAGGATCCACTTAAATTTTTAATGAATGACTTGCCTCCTCTAATAAACTCTCTCATAAGTTGTAAATTTCTTTGAATCTCTAGAGGCACAAATTTTTTTCTCAAACAACCTTTCAATTCATTCCAATCATTGATGGGAGATTTTCTACCTATGGTAACATGATATTCTCTTTCTTCCCACCACTCTCTTGCATACCCTTCAAACTTGGAAATGTATATCCTAGGAACACAATTTTGATTTGCTTGAGAAAAAACATGATATGTCTCGTAAGGATCACTGATTTTAGCCATGAGTGGATGTATTTCTTCAATTTTCTTTTCCCAAGCTAAGTAGGTTAAAGCACTTGTGTCTCTACCAAAGAAAGGAATTTCCCTATTAGCTTGATCATATATATCACACTCAATCCTATCCATTTCCCGAAAATTACTATTTTTTCTAGATTTTTCAAGTATGTCAATCATATTTTTGAAAGTGTTTGGATGGTCAAAATTGACATAACTACTCCTAGAAAACCTATGACTTGTCATCTTTGTTCTTAAAAGTTCTTCTAATCTAAAGAGTTTAAAGATTTCACACTTGACAAATCCCAGGCATATTTGTCTTATGCTACTCACTAAATACCCTTTAAAGTAAAATTACTTTTAAAATCAAAGGACACACAAACAAAGACAATCGGACTTTAAGACCCCTAAAAACGTACGGACTCTAATGTGACAAAATTCACACCTACACGTGAAACACTAAAATAACATGCAAACAAGATAAAATTCTACTCCTATGGTGAGGCTTGTAGCTTATGCTAACAAGACACACTCACCTGTCTAAGCTAAAATTTAAAGAAAACAAACAAGAAAGGTTGCCAAGATTTGAAAGAGTCCAAGGACTCTTTCAAACTTGGACTTTATATAATGGCCCTTTTACAAACAGAAACTAAGACTAACAGTGGGCTAACACAAGCCCATTACACATCAAAATCAAATACTAATAAAACAAAATAAAACTATGATATGCTACTGCCCAATACTGCTAAGGTCCTCTGTTGCTGCCACAAACCGATCCACTTCATTCTGGACAGCTTTATTGCTTCTGGAATTAATTCTCGTGGTATAATCACGCTGCTGCTACAGACCTGGTTCCATTCTTCGCATGAAGGGTTCACGTGCTCAACTTCGTTGCTTCACTCTCTTGATCAGATCAAGAAGTCCAATCCTGGAACACAAATACACAAATATAAATTGGTGATTATTCCCTAAAACAGATTGCACAAGATGATTTATATGGTAATAAGAACTTCCCTGTCTTAGACTTGTATACTTGATGCAGCTAAAGGAATTTCTCTTTGCTCTCAAAGTACAAACTGCAATCAAATATTCACACTCAATTCAGTAGATCAGACAATTCCAATTCCACTAATTGCAAGTCATACCAAAACAGTTTAGGCAAACAACTTCCCTGTTATTCTCTCGGCTTGTTGTTCAAGTGATGTAGCCAACAGATCCTAGTGGCTCTCAATTATAACCTGCTGCAGAAGTTTTCGAATTCTCCCTGTAGAGGTCAGCCAAACAAAACTGCACACTTAAACTGGTTAGCACAGTTCAGATTCAAACTTTTTACAACACTCAAAATTACACACACTCTCAACAAGAAGTTTGGCTTTTTAAGACAGCCCCAAAACTCACAACTCAGAATTCTCTCTACAACAGCTTACACACTCAAGGGTTAGGTTTTGAAAAAGATTTCAATCAAGGCAAGAGAATTTTGTGGATCACTTCCACCTAAGAGGCTACCATTCACAAATACCTTTCTTCCAATTTCCAAAAATTAAGAATGGAATCAGATTAGCAATGATGAAAATGGCCAGGCTAAGGTAAAGTGATAGGCAATGACAAACAACAGGGTAATAAACTCAAAAGCACATTCATAAAGCAAAGAAAAGCTCCAATTAAAAACGGCTGAACAAATTTACACGTGATGGACAAAACCAAGATAGCCAAACAATTGACAAGCAAACAAAAATCAAAGCTATCAAGAAAATAAGCACAGCAAATAGAACCTAAAGAATAACACTAGAACAGATTTTAAAAATAAGAAAAGACACAACAAGAAATCACAGAACTGGTTGTTGAAATCAGAATTTCAGAAGCAAAAATTGAACTGGTCCATTAGCTAATGTTAGCATTTTCAGTTCTGGACACATTTGCATACTGAAATCCAATGGAGCAAGTTTATTTATGCTTGTTTTGATCACGCAAGGCCATTTTACACTCTTTCATAGGCTTTTACTCAAATTCAAATATTCAGTTCCTCATTTTTCTTTTCAGGATTTGCCTCTTTTGACTGATTTTCTCAACTAATATGCTTTTATTTCATCTTGGATCAAAATAGTGACTTCACAAGCATTTAAACAACTTAGTTCTGCAGTTTAGAAGGTAAAACAAAATGGTTTGCAATGACTCTAAGATTGAATACACAGAATTGCAGCAATGATCTACTACTGAAATGAACAAGACAAAATAAATGACTCAAGCAAGGAAATATGCAGTTCGGCCTACTGATTTGCAAGTAATTTCTGCTGTGACTTTTGCACTAACAACCAAGCTAATGCGGAGCATATCACGTCTTTTCTGGTTGGCACTTTGTTACCAGTCATCTCAGCATTCCAGCTCAACTTTTAAAAATGCAGAATAATTTCAAAGTGCAGATTCAATAGCTTATTCAAACCAGAAGTTCACAACAAAAAATTCAAAACAAATCTGCTACTCATTTCATGCATCCGAGCTCTCAGTATTGAAGGTCATAGCTCATACAGGATGCACACTGAACATACAAGCAGATCATCACATAAATCAGATCAAATCAGAGGCACACTTTGGATTTTCTGACAAAATAAGCAATAAACAAAACTTGACAGAACAGGATCAGATTAAACAAATAAAAAGACTCAATCAAACAAATTTGGACCGAGTTAAAATGAAGAAAAGACTCAATGTAATGACTCAAAGCACAACAACTCAAGAACAAACAAAATTAGAAATCCTAATGATACATATATGAAGAGCTTTCATGAACAATAAAAACACAAAACTCAACAGAGAAGACAATACAAACAGATCAAGACATTAAAGGAAATTTGATTAACAACGCAGATCATGAACAAAATAAATTTGAATCCAAATGAACATATCAACATATCCATGCGAATCAACACATACCAGACAAAACAGATTCGGAAGAAACAAGACTCAAAGCAAAACGAACATTTCACAACAGCGACGCGAATCAACTCAAGATAGGATCAACATAGAATAATGACACAAACAGAGATTAGAAATACTTATCTCTTGAAGCCCGAGGAAGAGAACCTATGCTCTGATTACCACATGATACAACCCGTTCTGAGACAGATCGGCGACGAGCTGAAGAAAACTGGATCGGATCGACTGAGGAACCAGACTAAACATGCAGCGGAAGTTGGAAATCGAAGAGAACCCTAGGTTTTGGGGATTGATCGGTGAAACGGCTAGGGTTGGGGGTTTATGAGGTATTAATCGGTGAACAAGGAAGATTCACCGATTGAATCGGTGGAAAGGAAGAAATCTCCATTTTAACCGGTGAACGGAGCGAGAACAGAGTTTCAATCGGAAAAAGGGTGAGTTATAATGAGGGAAGACGAATCGGAGAAATGGATCGGTGAGAAGACTTACGATGGATCTCTGGCGATAGAAAATGAGGTTTGTGAAGTGAATCGTGTGAGAAACGCTCTCGAATGTGGAAACCCTAAGCGGTGAGATTGTGGCTTCGAGAGATAAATGAAACGAATCGCACAAATGATATGTTGATTAATGTGAAGATTGAGTGAGAGGGATGCGCTGTCGTTGCAGTGAGAATCCATGAGTCTGACGCGGAGTGGCGTAGGTGTTTAGGTGGCGGAGATAGAAATCTGATGGTGGAAAAATGAGAGAATGGTAAGTGTGAGATGGAAGGTGGCTAAAGGAGATTCTTGGGGATTCTCTAGCCTTGACTTTCAAGGTAGAATTGCTCTGGAGTGATTCTCAACAGGAAACAATTCAATTATCTCTAAAGTAAGTACAAGAAGTGTAGGCATGGCTATTTATAGGACTAGAAGTCCCACATGCCTAACACAATACAAAGTACATAAAAGAAATGCTAAACTAAAGACATTGGGCTTGGGCCCCGCGTATCATCTCCATATATTTTGATTGATTATTATTGGGTTATCATCTGTGCTTAAGGCTTTTATCGTTTAACTCATTCAGTATATCGTTGTTTGTCGTTATTGACATGGGGACGTGCGGTAATGACATGAACTGGTGAGTAATCTCTTGATTCTGCAATACCACCTAGGCATAGGGGTATGACGATCAATTGTGCTAACTTCTGTTTATAATGTGGTATTAATTACTAGGGGAGGCTAGGGATAGCAAGCCGGTAATTGATATTAGGCCCTTTTCGTCGAGGGATCGGGTTAAGGGGAGGCTAAGAAAGTCGCATAACAATTGAATCAATCTAATAATCAAGGGTAGTATGTAAGAGAGAGTGGAATAGATGAAACTTTTAGTACCCAACAACATCCATCCATCCATTGTTTTCACTTGTCAATTGAATCAACATTTACTTTGCATGTTAATATTTTTATCCTCAAATCCAATTTATTAAATTTTATTTTTCAAGTCTTATTATTTTAATTTATGCGAAAGAGAAAGCCATACGAGTCTCTTGGGAAAAACGATGCTTGGTCTTACCATTTATATTACTTGTACGATTTGGTACACTTGTCAATCCGTCAATAAGCATCTACTCAGGGATGCTAATTTTTATGAATCTACTGAAGGATAATGGGAAGGTACACTTACTGATGGGTGTTGGAAGGAATTGCACTTACTGACAAGTGCTAAACAGGTTTGGGTCAAGCTCGTGACATTAAACAAGCGCTACTAGGAGGCAACCTAGNTTTGCATGTTAATATTTTTATCCTCAAATCCAATTTATTAAATTTTATTTTTCAAGTCTTATTATTTTAATTTATGCGAAAGAGAAAGCCATACGAGTCTCTTGGGAAAAACGATGCTTGGTCTTACCATTTATATTACTTGTACGATTTGGTACACTTGTCAATCCGTCAATAAGCATCTACTCAGGGATGCTAATTTTTATGAATCTACTGAAGGATAATGGGAAGGTACACTTACTGATGGGTGTTGGAAGGAATTGCACTTACTGACAAGTGCTAAACAGGTTTGGGTCAAGCTCGTGACATTAAACAAGCGCTACTAGGAGGCAACCTAGATTCTCTCTTTCACTTTCGCTTTTTAAATTCCTAGAATAGGTTGAATTTTAATTTCAGTGTGTATGCTTGGCTTGAATATATTCTGAAGATGTTTGACTGAATAATTTGTATGATGAGGCTATTTGATGATGATTTGATGTGATTAATAATTGAGTAGTGTTGCATGTTGATAGCCAGTGAAACAAATGTGTGATGAATTATGATTGTGGTTATGATGCTAAGCAGGGTGTAACGCCACGACAACTTACAGGGACTGCTGACTGCCCCCACACATCAACACGAGGCTTTCTAGTGTCCTTTCTCCTCACTCACACACTTTCCGAGAAAACTTCCCGGAAGGTCACCCATCCCATAATTACTCTAGGCTAAGCATGCTTAACCATGGAGTTCTTATGAGTTAGGCTACCGAAAAGCAAATGCATTTGTTGATATGAGTAGCCAAATCAATTCCTTTAAGTTATCCTTCAACTGTATAGTCCCATACCTATATAATCTCTAGATCCCTCTCATTCTGGTGTATGTTCGATTCGTCCACGTGTCCCTTCCACTGGAAGCCTGCCAGGAGTCGCTCCTTGTCCATGCCTCTTGCACTAACGATCACTCCCCGCCCTCGTCAGTGCCCGGGTGTCACATGCCCACCAGCTTCAGCATGGTTCGTCCTCGAACCACACCGTACTGGGAGAGGCTAGGCTCTGATGCTATTTGTAACGCCCCGACAGCTTCCCAGAAAGTGTGCGAGTGAGGACAAAGCACACTGGAAAGTCTCGTGATGATGTGTGGGGGCAGTCAACAGTCCCTGTAAGTTGTCGGGGCGTTACACAGGGTGTATGAATAAATATTGTGTGAGAAAGCATGTTGTGCGAGGTATTGAGCTCAAGAGTTTTCATTGTTGTATGTGTGGTTCATAGGAAAGCATGAATTGCATGTGATTGTCATATGATCAAGGCCATTTTTGAAAACCCTTCTCTAGCAAAATTTTCACCCAAAGTGCTTGGAAATATCATTCCCTTTTTGAACCTTAGCCTTAAACAGGATGTGAACCCTTGTCTTGAAATTTTTTACCTTGAGTTAGGATGAGCTTAATTGTATCTGATGAAAAGGTTCAAGTTTGGGGTTACTTGGGGGAAATTGAAAGGCAATTGAAGAGCATTGAGCTCAAATGTTGTGAAAAAAAAAATAATATATGAGAAAAAAGAAAAGAAAAGAAGAAAAGCCTGAAGATGGGGCTCAATGCAAAAGAAAAGGGAAAAAGTTGGGAATAAGTGAGATTGGTGAGGAAGAAAGTTGTGCTTAAATGTTGAATATTATGGTAGCTCTCTTAACTCAAGGATTTTGCGATCCAAAAAACCCAATTCTTCTTATTAGCCCAACCTCATTACAAGCCTTGGAAAAGTCCTTTTCATGGCATTTGCATGTGAAGATTTTGATTGTTTAAGATGAAGGGCAATTTTGTTTCATGTGACTTGTGAATAATAGAGTGTAGGAGTGTTACCCTAAACACTTGAGTGATCGAGTGAAACACTTGCTTGGTGAGAATTGCTGAATTTCATGATTTTGACTTGGCTGTAATTATTTTTGTTTATTTGTATTTTATTTTATTTTTCTGTAAAAGTGCTTTTAGGGTTTGTTTCTTGTGTATGCAGGAAGCAATCCATACTAGAAGTAGAAAAGACCAGCAACCTCTCTTAGAAGGGTTACCAGAAAGGAGGAGAAGGAGACGTCCTTCACTTGGGAGATCTCTTTCTCCTGAAGCATTTTTGCAGTCTTCATTTGAGATTCCTGCACCAGATATTGAGGAGATGGCTGACCAACCTCCTCCTAGACGTACATTGGGGGACGCAGCAAACGCAGTGGGCCCCTTGAACTTCAAAAGTATAACAGTTCCAGTTGATAACGCAACCAACATGGTGATGAGTCTTACGCTCATCCAATTAGTTCAGAATAATCAATTCCATGGGTTGTCGAATGAGAATCCTTATAATCATTTGACCATGTTTGGTGAGATTTGCAACACCGTTAAGATAAACGGAGTGTCGAATAATAGAGTTAGACTCAGTTTGTTTCCTTTCTCTCTTGGAGGAAACACAAAGGATTGGTTGCATTCTTTCCCTAAAGGAACTTTCAGGACTTTGGAGGCTGTGGCACAACAATTTGTCACTAAATTCCTTCCAATTCCAAAAATTAATCAAGGGAAGTTGGAGATCTCTTCATTCAAGCAAAGGATGGAGGAAACTCTCGGGCAAGCATGGGACAAATTTAAAGGCTTATTGAGGAAGACCCCAGTCCATGGGTTCGATAAGACTTCATACTTACTTGCTTTCCTTGGAGGTTTACGTACTCATACCAAGATGATGGTTGATGCCTCAACTGGAGGTAGTATTAATAGAAAAACGGAAGACGAGGCGTATGACTTGATTGAAGAGATGGTCTTGAATGAAGTATCATAGAGTGAGAGGGGCATACAAAAAGGAGGACTCTTGCATCTTCCTACTGCAGATGCTGCAACTGCTCAGAATCATCTTCTCAGCCAAAAATTAGACAAGTTGACGAAGGTCCTCTCTGAACTTCCTNGGGGAATCAGAAATATTTCTCAAACACAGCAACTTTGTGACTTATGCGGTGGTGACCATATTAATGGTCAATGTGCTTTGACTGAGGAGATGCAGCAGGAAGTTAATTACATGGGAGCCCAATTTCAATATAAGCACGACAATTTCAACCAAGGCAATTCTAGCCAAGGTTGGAAGAACCACCCAAGTATTGGGCAAAGCCAGAATAATTCATCTGGACAAGTGGGTAAGCAGTAACAACCTTCCCCCTTATGGCAGCAAGTAAGCAGCTTGACTGAGACAGTCAGAGAATTAACTGACAGATTTGACAAATTTTTGAAAGTTTATGAGTCCCAACAAGCGAGTGATCAGGCCAGCTTTAGATCACTAGAGACACAGATTGGATAGTTGTCTAAGAGGGTCGAAACCACGGAGAAAAATCAATTTTGGGCTAACACTGACGTTAACACAAAAGAGGAGTGCAAAATTGTTATAACAAGAAGTAAAAGGAAGCCAGAGGAGGAAATAATTGAGATTGGAAGCAGTGAGGATGAAGAGGAGGAGAGGATTCATAATAAGCATAAGAGATGCAAAGAGAAGAAAGCAGAAAGAGAAAAAGAGCAGGAAAGTATTAGAGAATCACTCCGTAATATTCTTAATAAGGTACCCATTAACCCTAGAACATCTTCACAAACTTCTGAGTATGATGAGAGGATCAAATACTATCTTGGCAAATTAATTGATCTGGGTTATGAAGAAGATCAGGAGCAGCTGGTTAAGCCCAGAAAGAAGAACCATGTACAGAAAATGGAGGATTCAGGGGCATTGACTCCTCCTTGCGTCATAAATGATGTAAATATAGGGGAAGTTATGATTGATTCGGGATCAAGCATTAATCTGATACCCTTCAGTGATTTTAAGAAGATCGGAGGGCTAGAATTAAAGCCCACCAAGTTGATCTTGACAGTGGCAGATGGGTCTAGGAAGAAACCAGTTAGAATGGTGGAAAATGCAATTGTCCGAATTAAGGAGTTGGAATTTTTGGTTGACTTTATAGTTGTGGATATAACCAATGAGGGACGAATTCCATTAATCTTAGGAAGACCATTCATGCGGACTTCTAAGATGGTTATACGTATCCATGTTGGAGGAATAAAGTTAAAGGATCATGACCAAGTGTTGATTTATGGCTCTAAAGAAACTACACGGAGGGCAGTAAGGAGATTCAAATACAAAAGGGCCAAAAGAGAAGCTGCAAAGGAAGCAAACTCCACAGGTATTGATTTTCGTAACAATTGTAATGTTTTGCAGATTCATGAGAAAAGGAAGGTTTGCAAGAAGGAATCAACAGAGGACACGTCATTTGATGAGTGGTTATTTCTTGAACTATATTTAGTTTATTGCACTTAATTAAACTAGGGAATTGTGTTTAATTGTCTGTTATTTCCCCGTTTTCCGATTTCTGCTTAATTTGGTCGGAAATTCATAATTATGCTAATTTGGATTTTCTGAGCTGATTAAGTGCATTTTGATTACAGGGAAATTTTGGGAAACATCATTTGGAGCATTAAGGAAGGTGGCGTGATCATTCAAGACCCAACATTTAGTCATTTCCATTTTAATTCAGTTGTAATTTCGTTTTCTAGAAGACCTTAATTAGAATTAGGTGTTTTGG
>NW_014542543.1:9509-10956 GCF_000741045.1 Vigna radiata var. radiata | reverse complement strand
AGACAATGTTTTTCTTCTTCTCTTGCCTCAATCTTGATTATCTTTGCTTGTTGGTGATGCAAAACTGTCCCATTCCCCATTCTATTTCTTGTTCTTTGAAGTTGGAAGCATGAGCTTGAAGGGTTTCTCTTGCATTTTCATGGTGGGTCTTTGGTTTGAATGAAGTTGTATTTCGTTTTCCTCTCCATTTGCTGCAGTATTTTTGGTTTTATTTAAGTTTTCTTGGATTGAATGATAAAAATCGAGTCCTATGTGAGTTTTGGGTTGAAAGGAGCTTAAGTGATGTGTTGGTGTTTTGAGTTTTGAACACTTTCTTCCTGCATTTGTCGTAGAGAGGGCGACCATGACGGTCCATGCAGGACATTTGAGGTTGGTGAATCTTCTTCTTCAGCCGGTGGTTCTTCTCCAGGTGGACCTTCTCACCCCTCCACCTCCACCACCGCTGCCGCACCTTCTCCATTCGTTGACCGACCTATCCCTTTTCCATTCCCTTCACGGGCACTTCCTAGCAAAAAGACTGATAAGGTGGATAAGGAAATTCTGGAGACCTTCAGGAAAGTAGAGGTGAACATACCTCTACTCGATGCCATCAAGCAGATACCCAAGTATGCCAAATTTCTGAAGGAGTTACTGTTGACGGATTGGCAAGCGTACCAAATCGTTCAAGTAATAGTAAATAGTAAGACCAAGTATCGTTTTCCAAAGAGACTCAAAAGGCCTTATCGTTCGCGTGAATTAAAATCGTAAGACT
This sequence comes from Vigna radiata var. radiata, assembly GCF_000741045.1. Taxonomy (NCBI): domain Eukaryota; kingdom Viridiplantae; phylum Streptophyta; class Magnoliopsida; order Fabales; family Fabaceae; genus Vigna; species Vigna radiata. Next base: position 10,205 of record NW_014542543.1, on the reverse strand, counting down.
TGAAAATAAAAATTAATTAATTGGATTTGTGAATAAAATATAAACATGCAAAAGAGAATGATTCAATTGACAAAAGAAAACAATGGATGAATGGAGTTCTTAGGGGTTTACAATTTCATCTAATCTGCTCTCTCTTATCTACTCTTCTTGAATTATTAGTTTGATTAATTAATTGTCATGCAACTTTCTTAGCCTACCTTAACCCGATCCCTCGGCGAAAAAAGCCTAATACTAATTACTGGATTGCTATCCCTAGCCTCCCCTAGCAATTAATACAGCATTATAGAACGGAAGTTAAAAGCAATTGATCGTCCTACCCCTATCCCTAGGTGGTATTGCAAAATCAAGGAATTACTCACCAGTTCATGACATTACTGTACGTCCCTGTATCAATAAAGACAAACATCAGTTATCGAATGAGTTAAACGATAAAGGCATTAAGCACAGATGAGAATTGTTGACGGATTGACAAGTTTACCAAATCGTACAAGTAATATAAATGGTAAGACCAAGTATCGTTTTCCTAAGAGACTCGTATGGCTTCCTCGTTCGCCTGCATTCAAATAATAAGACTTGAGAAATTAAAATTAATAAATTGGGTTTGAGAGAAAATATTAACATGCAAAATAAAGATTGATTCAATTGACAAGTGAAAACAATGGATGAATGGATGTTGTTGGGTACTAACAATTTCAT
>NW_014542543.1:0-2014 GCF_000741045.1 Vigna radiata var. radiata | reverse complement strand
GGGCAACGATTTTATTCAGATTCAAACATTTCACCACCACAAGGAGAGGACACCCAACTCACCATCAGATAACGTTGGGGACCCAATACCGTTGTCATCACCGATCATCACCACTTGGGAAGAAAGGACCTCACGGCCAAAGAGGAGGAGAACTTCACCAGTTCTTTAAAGCGGCGGAGGTAAGTTGCCATCTCTAAGCTTGGCCGTATGAGAATACATGCTCCTCTATTACATTACATGTCTCTGTTACATTACACGTTTCTGTTACATGTCTGGAAATGAATGAATAATGTGTGGTTGTCTTCGTGTTTGAGATATACTATGTTAATCAAAACTACACGAAATGTAGTTTCAACAAATCCCATCGGATTTAAGCAACGATAAGTATATATCCCCCAACATCAAAAGTTCAATACCCTTTTAGCACCCAGAAGCCAACAGAAGCAAGATCTCACAGACCATCTTTCATCCGTAAACCACTCAACAAGCATAGTTTCACCATATAACTTTGTACCCCAACCATAGGAAGACTTGTGAAACTGGAAAAGGAATATGCATCCATAAACGAACTTATTTCAACTCACCATGATATGTCACCTGCGTTGCATAAACAAGCTAGAATCAGATTACAAATCCTATGCCATTCTATTCAAAATTTGTCCTCTCAAGCAAGCCACCTCCATCCATTCTTCATCACCGCCGTCTATACTCAGACCGTCAACCCAAAACCAATCCAGCACCCCAACATCAAGGCCCAATCATCATTTCCAACCGAGCTCATCCCTGCAACCAAAAACGCACTTCACCAACACAACACAACCAAGAACAAGAAAACCAGTATCTTCGTCACCACATTCGAACCTCCCCTTTTACCCTTTTGAACCTCCACCCCATTTTCCTTAGCACCACCATCCTCACAGAACCCAGAAACCACCATACACACTCTATGCCAAATCTTCCTGGAAACCAAATCTGCTTCAGCTACCCTATTTCTTCCATTCCCTGTCAACGCTGGAACAAATCCGAGAAACAATTGAAGTTCTATTAAAAAAGGAAAACAACACGATTGAAAACATGTAAAACCTCATTGACGTGAGATTCCAACCCAAAGTAGAATGTATGTGTAAAGGGCAGAGTGTATTCGCGTCAACTTCCGGAGGCGCGATGGTGGCTTACAGTGGTGGTCGCTGGCGAGGGTGAGACGATTCCGACGGCGACGCAGTGGCTGTCGGAGAGGAGCGGCGGCGCATTGGAGGCAAAGCTTCCGCCCTAGGCTGGCGCGAAAGGGGAGAAGGGAGAACCCTTGCGGTGACCGGCGACTTGGTGGCGAATGGTGTCGTCGGCGACGCCTTGGACTGTGGCTCCCAACGGTCAACCTCGGCAGTGGAGACGGTGGCTGGCTTGGCTGAGACGGCGGTGTGTGTGTAGTGGAGGCCACCCCCTTTGGGAACCTCGTTCCGAGAAGAGAGACTCTGAGTCTCGTATCAGTCGAATGCTGAAATGAGGTGGGAAGGAAAGAACCCCTAAGTTTTGTTGTTGGGGGTTCTTGGGCCGGATCTGGGCCCTTCTCTTTTTCTTCTTAAAAAAAAAATAATAATAATAAAAACCCTTTCTCTTTGCCACCCCCGTTTCTCACCCGCGCACCCCCTTGTCCATTTCTTTGGACTGAGCCCAGGCCCATTCCGTTCCTATAAAACAAAAAAAGAAAGCAACCAAGAAATCATTACTTCCCTGCACCCCTGTTTTCTACAAATGCACCTCTCTTTCCTCTCGCAACCCATCTTTTTTATATTTGTACCCCCTTTTCCACTTGGGCTTTAGCCCAATCTGTTATTAGTAATGAATTAGGTTTATACCCCCCTTATTTTCTATTTTCACCCCGGGAAATTTGGGCTTAGGCCCAATCTTCATATTATTTTATCATATAACTTTTAGTTTATTTTTATTTCTACTTTTTATTCTCATTCTTATACTTTTCATTTGGTTATTTACCTATTTATTTTATTTTATCTAC
>NW_014542542.1:222522-224265 GCF_000741045.1 Vigna radiata var. radiata | reverse complement strand
TGATACCAATTGTTAGAATCGCTGCAACGGAATTATTAACATGGAACAAACCAAGAGGGGGGGTGAATTGGTTATATACTTTTATCGTGCCTTTAATTATTTTTCTCTTAATTTTTCTTACTAAGCTGATAATAAAATATAAACAAGAGAGTAAGGGAAAGAGAAAAATGCACAGGTGATTTTATCCTCGTTCAGATCACAAGGATCCTACGTCCAGTCGCTTATCTCAAACAAGATAAACCTTTTTCACTATCACAAAANAATTACAAATATTAGTCACAGAGAAAAATAATTGTAAGAGTTTAGAAATACCACCTCTCTTGAAACCACAAGAGATGAACTTACAAACACCTCCTTTGAATATTCACAAAGGATGACCACCTCCTCCGAATGCTTCACGAAGGATGATTCTCTTCCAGGCACTTCCTCGGACACACCAAGGATGAGTAAGCTATTCCTCCGTCACCGCAGTAGCACTTCATGGCTTTGCAGACGAGATTTTCCTTAGCTTCAACAATCTCACAGAGTTCTCAAAGAGTTCAGAGGTTCTTAGCACAAGGGAAGAGTTATTTTCGAAATAAAGAGTGAGCCATTTTATAGACTCAGCCCAATACCCTTCCATTCTTCGAAAACAGGCCATCTAACGCATTTAATNGATTAACATAAGTATTAATCGATTAAAATGAGTACAACGGCTAGTTTTTNAAATCTGAAACACCCAACGGCTAGTGTTAATCGATTATTCTCNGGATTAATCNATTANNTAATCGATTAAAACTTACTTTAATCGATTATTACAGGGGCAANTGGGTTTTCANTNCTAGCCTNGTTTTAATCGATTAAAACTTGGTTTAATCGATTAAAACAGCTTGTGGAAGATTCCCAATAAAAATAAATTACATATAAACCACAAGAATCAACCCTTAAAACATATTTGAGCATAATTACATCAACTTTGATTATTATAAAAGCTTTATAAAATGCAGAGATCTTCAATCCGTCTTTGTGGATCTTGACTTGTGCAAATCTGTTCATCATCAAAACTTCATCTTTTATTTTTGCTAACAGGTAGGACGATCAATTGCGTTAACTTCTATTTATAATGCGGTATTAATTGCTAGGGGAGGCCAGGGATAGCAAGCCAGTAGTTAATATTAAGCTCTTTTCACTGAGGGATCGGGTTAAGGGTAGGCTAAGAAAGTCGCATAACAATTAATTAATCAAGCTAATAATTCAAGAGGAGTAGATAAGAGAGAGAGGATTAGATGAAATTGTAAACCCCCAACAACTCCATTCATCCATTGTTTTCTTTTGTCAATTCAATCAATCTATTTTGCATGTTAATATTTTTGTTCTCAAATAAATTTATTAATTTTTATTGTCAAGTCTTATTATTTTAATTCACATGAACGAGAAAGCCAATCGAGTCTCTTGGGAAGAACGATATTGGGTTTTACCAATTATATTACTTGAACGATTTGGTACACTTGTCAATCCGTCAACAACTGCTAAACAGGTATAGTCGACTGAAATTAAAGAGTACAGGGATAGAGAAAATCAAACACTTATTTTTATACTGGTTCGGCCAACAATGCCTACATCCAGTGTCCTTCCAACCTTGGAAGCAAATGCACTATAATGGTTGCGGTTTTTACAGCAAGGAATTTATAGAAGCACCACGCAAAAATATAAATCTCCTCTTGATGAGTGCATATTTATGCCCACATTTATGTCTTAAAATTG